>NC_084637.1:8554153-8651653 GCF_033978795.1 Nerophis ophidion
CTGGCTGCTGCAAGATCATTATTATTAAAAATGACCGAGAGGAAGGCGAGAAACACTTTTTATTTCAACAGACTCTCGCGCCGTACCTTCCGTCAAAACTCTAAAGGCCGACTGCACATTTCCTATCTTCACAATAAAAGCCCTGCTTCATGCTGCCTGCGCTAACTAAATACAGAGTCTTGGAAAACTGGCGTGCACAAGCGATCCCTCAGAAAGCTGGCGTGCACATCACTTGTGCACGCCAGCTTTCCGAGACTCTTATTTTGTTAGCGCAGGCAGCATGAAGCAGGGCTTTTATTGTGAAGATAGGAAATGTGCAGTCGGCCTTTAGAGTTTTGACGGAAGGGACGGCGCGAAAGTCTGTTGAAATAAAAAGTGTTTCTCGCCTTCCTCTCTGTCATTTTTTCATAATAATGAACTGGCAGCAGCCAGCGTCATCTCACAAGACCCTCGGGTGCCGTGAATGTCAATCAAGCAAGCTACGGAATTTGCCGCCAATGTTTTTCTTGTAAAGTGTATGGAAGCTGGATGAATTAGATGCCAAAAACCAACCACTTTCATGTGGTATTGTACGGAAAGGACAACTTTTTTTCTCCTCCATTTGAAAATGTGGGCGTTATCATCATTACTGTCTGATTCCAATCAATGCAAGTCATCAGAATCAGGTAATACACCAACTTATATTCTTGTCTTCGTGAAAGAAAGACATCTATATGTGTTACACATGCTTGTATTATCATTAAACACATTTAACTTGTTTACAAAAATGTCTCTTTCATAAATATAAATGATATATATAAATGAGGTAGATCCCCTCGAGTTGGTCAGTTGAAAAGTAGCTCGCCTGCAGAAAAAGTGTGGCCACCCCTGCACTACAACATACCGCCCCGAGACTTAGACAAACTTTAATGATCCACGAAATTATTCCACACAGTAACTCAGTTACAAAAGATGGAAAAGATAATGCAGGTGTAAAATAGACAACATAAAATGTACAAACTCCGTTTCCATATGAGTTGGGAAATTGTGTTAGATGTAAATATAAATGGAAAACAATGATTTGAAAATCCTTTTCAACCCATATTCAATTGAATGCACTACAAAGACAACATATTTGATGTTCAAACTCAGGGGTCACCAACCTTTTTGAAACCAAGAGCTACTTCTTGGGTACTGATTAATGCGAAGGGCTACCAGTTTGATACACACTTAAATAAAATTGCCAGAAATAGCCAATTTGCTCAATTTACCTTTAATAAATAAATCTAAAAATATGTTTAAAAAATGGGTATTTCTGTCTGTCATTCCGTTGTACATTTTTTTTCCTATTACGGAAAGTTTTTTGTAGAGAATTAATGATGAAAACAACATTTAATTCAACGGTTTAAAGAGGAGAAAACAGGAAAAAAAATGAAATTTAAATTTTGAAACATAGTTTATCTTCAATTTCAACTCTTTAAAATTCAAAATTCAACCGAAAAAAAGAAGAGAAAAACTAGCTATTTCTAATCTTTTCGAAAAAATTAAAAAAAGAATTTATGGAACATCATTAGTAATTTTTCCTGATTAAGATTAATCTTAGAATTTTGATGACATGTTTTAAATAGGTTAAAATCCAATCTGCATTTTGTTAGAATATATAACAAATTGGACCAAGCTATATTTCTAACAAAGAAAAATAATTATTTCTTCTAAATTTTCCAGAACAAAAATGTTTTAATAAATTCAAAATACTTTGAAATAAGATTTAAATTTGATTCTATAGATTTTTTAGATTTGCCAGAATAATTTTTTTGAATTTTAATCAGAATAAGTTTGAAGAAATATTTCACAAATATTCTTTGTCGAAAAAACAGGAGCTAAAATGAAGAATTAAATTAAATTATATTTATTATTCTTTACAATAAAAAAAATAATTAACTTGAACATTGATTTAAATTGTCAGGAAAGAAGAGTGTTTACAAATCCTAAAATCATTTTTAAGGTTGTATTTTTTCCTCTAAAATTGTCTTTCTGAAAGTTATAAGAAGCAAAGTAAAAAAATAAAGGAATTTATTTAAACAAGTGAAGACCAAGTCTTTAAAATATTTTCTTGGATTTTCAAATTCAATTTGAGTTTTGTCTCTCTTAGAATTAAAAATGTCGAACAAAGCGAGACCAGCTTGCTGGTAAATAAATAAAATGTAACAAATAGAGGCAGCTCACTGGTAAGTGCTGCTATTTGAGCTATTTTTAGAACAGGCCAGCGGGCGACTCATCTGGTCCTTACGGACTACCTGGGGTCACCGCGTCGGTGACCCCTGTTTTAACTCATAATCTTGAAAAAAAAATTTGTGTTACATCACCTTTTCTTTTAACATACTCAATAAACGTTTGGGAACTGAGGAAACTAATTGTTGAAGCAGTGAAAGTGGAATTCTTTCCCATTCTTGTTTTATGTAGAGCTTCAGTCGTTCAACAGTCCGGGGTCTCCACTGTCGTATTTTACGCTTCATAATGCGGCACACATTTTCGATGGAAGACAGGTCTGGACTGCAGGCGAGCCAGGAAAGTGCCCGCACTCTTTTTTTTATGAAGCCACGCTGTTGTAACACGTGCTGAATGTGGCTTGGCATTGTCTTGCTGAAATAAGCAGGGGCGTCCATGAAAAAGACGGCGCTTAGATGGCAGCATATGTTGTTCCAAAACCTGTACGTACCTTTCAGCATCAATGGTGCCTTCACAGATGTGTGCACTAATGCACCCTCATACCATCACGGTTTCTGTTTTTTTAACTTTGCAGCGATAACAGTCTGAATGGTTTGCTTCTCCTTTGGTCCGGATGACACGATGTCCAATATTTCCAAAAACAATTTGAAATGTGGACTTGTCAGACCACAGAACACTTTTCCACTTTGCATCAGTCCATCCTAGATGATCTCGGGCCCAGAGAAGCCGGCGGCGTTTCTGGATGTTGTTGATAAAATAGTTTTCGCTTTGCATAATAGAGCTTTAACTTGCACTTACAGATGTAGCGACAAACTGTATTTAGTGACAGTGGTTTTCTGAAGTGTTCCTGAGCCCATGTGATGATATCCTTTAGAGATTGATGTCGATTTTTGATACAGTGCCGTCTGAGGGATGGAAGGTCACCGTCATTCAATGTTGGTTTCTGGCCATGCCGCTTACGTGGAGTGATTTCTCCAGATTATCTGAACCTTTTGATGATATTATGGACCGTAGATGTTGAAATCCCTAAATTTCTTGCAATTGCACTTTGAGAAACGTTGGTCTTAAACTGTTTGACTATTTGCTCACGCAGTTGTGGACAAAGGGGTGTACCTCGCCCCATCCTTTCTTGTGAAAGACTGAACATTTTTTGGGAAGCTGTTTTTATACCCAATCATGGCACCCACCTGTTCCCAATTAGCCTGCACACCTGTGGGTTGTTCCATTTAAGTGTTTAATGAGCATTTCTCAACTTTATCAGTATTTATTGCCACCTTTCCCAACTTCTTTGCCACGTGTTGATGGCATCAAATTCTAAAGTTAATTATTATTTGCAACAACAAAAAAAATGTTTCTCAGTTTGAACATCAAATTTGTTGTCTTTGTAGTATATTCAACTGAATATGGGTTGAAAATGATCGTATTCCGTTTATATTTACATCAAACACAATTTCCCAACTCATATGGAAACAGGGTTTGTACAAAGTTTGCTTTTATCATCGCTAATATACAAAATAGATAAAAGCAACTTAGGAAGTGGGAGATAGGCAATAAATTGCATTTTTCCAAGTTACCGTAAGCTATATTGAATGCATATTTCAAAGTGTATTAGTTAAGTATGCAATCAAAACCAATGTGCAAGAAACGTTGCTTCATAAAACTAGAAAAAAACATTTTCACCAAAACAAATCCTTGAAATAAATCCCGAGTCCATCCGGATCACACCCAAAATATAAACACTTATCATATTGTCCCTTGACATTTCCTGAAAGTTCAATCAAACTTTTTGAGTTACCGTATTTCCTTGAATTACCGCCTGGTCAAACTCGTGAGGACACGAGTGACACTTCCCCTGTCATCATTTTCAAAATGGAGGAGGCTAAATTCAATACCGGTAATTTGAAATCGCATAAAGGGAAGAAGATTAAGAGCTATTCAGTAGGATTTAAGGTCCAAGCTATTGAATACCGGTAAGCTAAAAAGAACAGCTATGTTTTATTAATATACCTGTGGAGCCGACGGTCCGACAAACAGGCAGGGCACGCTGGAGCCCGGCCCAAGATGGCGGCGAGGAGACGGCGAGCGAGCAGAGAGGAGGAGCGGAAGAGCGACTTGGACTGAGGTTTTATTGAAAAATAAACAAAGTCAAAGCCATGTCCTTCCTTGGTGGTCCTGGGAACCCGCAAGACGACTGCTTGAGACCGTCATAATACCGTAGCTGCGTCTGTCAAATATGAGTCATTAAATGACTCCCGCCTCCTGATGGTAGAGGGCGCTAGTGATCCTTCTTGCGACTACTCGGCTGCAGAAGAAGTGAAACGAGTGACGTGATATGTGCTGGAGGAGGTAATAAAGGAAGATCTCCATCGAGACAAAGACTTTTAAAACTGAAGAAAGATAAGGAAGACTTCTATGCTTTTGATCGGAAGGAGCTGGCATAGACAATATTTTAAGTAAAGGTAAGACCATAATAACGTTTTTTTTTATTAAATGTGGTTTTCATGACGGTGTCCTTACAACACACTAAAAATTTTACTGCATGCCTTTGGTAAGTGCCGGCGTGAGAAGAGGTTTTAAAATAAATAGCGCATGCTTACTTTTACCGCATGCCTTTGGTAAGCGCCGGAGTGAGAAGAGGATTTAAATTAATTAGCGCCCCGGCGGCAATTCAAGGAAGTACGGTATGTGGCTAAATAACAAACAAAACACAACTCCAGTGAATACATAACCTCCTGGTGGGGGTAAAAATGTACTTCACAGTTCATTTTATCACCCAATCGGCATCGATTCAGTGGAACGTACACAACGCGTGTGTAATTCCTGCAGGGAGCACATTTTGACAGTGTGCTGCTGTCCTAATCACTTAATGTTGGTGCAAACTTACCAGACTTGACCATCTACTCGCTGCAGGCGCGTTATTCTGGGTGTGTTTAGTCAGCATGTCGCTCTCAAAATGCTTGTTATGAAAGTCGAAAGTCCGAGTTGGTTTGAAGTGGAGAGCCAAAGTGAAGAGATCTGGAATGAGAAGGCCAAAGTCGATTAATTGTAGTCAAATAAATGTTGCAGCATCAATCAACTTGGCTTTGTACTAAAAAAAGATCCCAAATATTAAAGATGAAGCAACTAAGCGCAACATTTTAGTCGCTCCCAACATTTATGGCACGCGTGGCAAAAAGGAACTGCTTGCTTTGATTTTAAAATGACTTTAATGCATCAGCCGCTCTTAAATCATGGCATTAAAACTAAAAAAATAAAGACAACTTCCGATTGTTTTCTTTGTTTAAAAATAGCACATTCTGAAATTGTACAAATTATAATGTTGTTTTTTTGGTTTTATTTTCACAATTGATTACCTGTTGCGGTTAAATAGTACATTTACTTTATTTGTCATGATTTATATTTTCTGAATAAATGTTCATGATGTTAATTTTCAATCTATCAAGATAAAGTGAAGTGAATTATATTTATATAGCGCTTTTTCTCTAGTGACTCAAAGCGCTTTACATAGTGAAACCCAATATCTAAGTTACATTTAAACCAGTGTGGGTGGCACTGGGAGCAGGTGGGTAAAGTGTCTTGCCCAAGGACACAAAGGCAGTGACTAGGATGGCGGAAGCGGGGATTGAACTTGCAACCCTCAAGTTGCTGGCACGGCCGCTCTACCAACCGAGCTATACCGCCCGGTTGGCATAGCTGGTAGAAAAAAATAATATCACCTTTCTAGAGACGTTAGCAGCCTGGGTAACGTCAGCTGTGATGCTAGCGGAGCCGTGCGAGTGGTAATACGAGAGAAAGGCGGTGCGAATCTGGAAACAAATGAAGAAAGAATTAATTCCCAAGAAAAACAGCAGGGGGTCCATCGTCTGGCGGTGGTTTGGCTTCAAGCGGGAATTTGTCAAGTGTGGGGCTAAAAAAAGTTGCATTACTGCTAATATGTAGCATCATTTTAAAAGTCACCCGCTAGAGAATGAAGAGGGCTTGAATCTCCGCATGTCAACATCTCCGTCAGTGCCACACCAACTAAAACATCAGCTGTGATGCTAGCGGAGCCGTGCGAGTGCTAATACGAGAGAAAGAAGGTGCGAATAAAGGAAGAATTAATTTCCAAGAAAAACGGCAAGGGGTCTATTGTCTGGCGGTGGTTTGGCTTCAAGTGGGAATATGTCGAAAAGACAACCGTAATTTGTCAAGTGTGGGGCAAAAGCGTTGCTACAAAAAGTAGCATTACTGCTAATATGTAGCATCATTTGAAAAGTCACCCGCTAGAGAATGAAGAGGGCTTGAAACTCCGCATGTCAACATCTCCGTTCGGTGCCACACCAAGAAAAACGTCAGCTGTGATGCTAGAGGAGCCGTGCGAGTGGTAATACGAGAGAAAGAAGGAATAAAGGAAGAATTAATTTCCAAGGAAAACGGCAAGGGGTCTATTGTCTGGCGGTGGTTTGGCTTCAAGCGGGAATATGTCGAAAAGACAACCGTAATTTGTCAAGTGTGGGGCTACAAAAAGTAGCATTACTGCTAATATGTAGCATCATTTGAAAAGTCACCCGCTAAAGAATGAAGAGGGCTTGAAACTCCGCATGTCAACATCTCCGTTCGGTGGCACACCAAGAAAAACGTCAGCTGTGATGCTAGCGGAGCCGTGCGAGTGGTAATACGAGAGAAAGAAGGTGCGAATAAAGGAAGAATTAATTTCCAAGAAAAACAGCAAGGGGTCCATTGTCTGGCGGTGGTTTGGCTTCAAGCGGGAATATGTCGAACAGACAACCGTAATTTGTCAAGTGTGGGGCTACAAAAAGTTGCATTACTGCTAATATGTAGCATCATTTGAAAAGTCAGCCGCTAGAGAATGAAGAGGGCTTGAAACTCCGCATGTCAACATCTCCGTTCGGTGCCACACCAAGAAAAACGTCAGCTGTGATGCTAGCGGAGCCGTGCGAGTGGTAATACGAGAGAAGGAAGGTGTGAATAAAGGAAGAATTAATTTCCAAGAAAAACAGCAGGGGTCTATTGTCTGGCGGCGGTTCCGCTTCAAGTGGGAATATGTCGAAAAGACAACCGTCATTTGTCAAGTGTGGGGCTACAAAAAGTTGCATTACTGCTAATACGTAGCATCATTTGAAAAGTCACCCGCTGGAGAATGAAGAGTGCTTGAAACTCCGCATGTCAACATCTCCGTTCGGTGCCACACCGAGAAAAACGTCAGCTGTGATGCTAGCGGAGCCGTGCGAGTGGTAATACGAGAGAAAGAAGGTGCGAATAAAGGAATAATTCATTTCCAAGAAAAAAAGCAAAGGGTCTATTGTCTGCCGGTGGTTTGGCTTAAAATGGGAATATGTCGAAAAGACAACCGTAATTTGTCAAGTTTGGGGCTACAAAAAGTTGCATTACTGCTAATATGTAGCATCATTTGAAAAGTCACTCGCTAGAGAATGAAGAGGGCTTGAAACTCCGCATGTCAACATCTCCGTTCGGTGCAACACCAAGAAAAACGTCAGCTGTGATGCTAGCGGAGCCGTGCGAGTGGTAATACGAGAGAAAGAAGGAATAAAGGAAGAATTAATTTCCAAGAAAAACAGCAAGGGGTCTATTGTCTGGCGGCGGTTTGGCTTCAAGTGGGAATATGTCGAAAAGACAACCGTAATTTGTCAAGTGCGGGGCTACAAAAAGTTGCATTACTGCTAATATGTAGCATCATTTGAAAAGTCACCCGCTAGAGAATGAAGAGGGCTTGAAACTCCGCATGTCAACATCTCCGTTCGGTGCCAAACCAAGAAAAACGTCAGCTGTGATGCTAGTGGAGCCGTGCGAGTGGTAATACGAGAGAAAGAAGGAACAAAGGAAGAATTAGTTTCCAAGAAAAACAGCAAGGGGTCTATTGTCTGGCGTTGGTTTGGCTTCAAGTGGGAATATGTCGGAACAGACAACCGTAACTTGTCAAGTGTGAGGCAAAAGCGTTGCTACAAAAAGTTGCATTACTGCTAATATTTAGCATCATTTGAAAAGTCACCCGCTAGAGAATGAAGAGGGCTTGAAACTCCGCATGTCAACATCTCCGTTCGGTGCCACACCAAGAAAAACGTCAGCTGTGATGCTAGCGGAGCCGTGCGAGTGGTAATACGAGAAAAAGAAGGAATAAAGGGAGAATTAATTTCCAAGAAAAACAGCAGGGGGTCTATTGTCTGGCGGTGGTTTGGCTTCAAATGGGAATATGTCGAACAGACAACCGTAATTTGTCAAGTGTGGGGCTACAAAAAGTTTCATTACTGCTAATATGTAGCATCATTTGAAAAGTCACCCGCTAGAGAATGAAGAGGGCTTGAAACTCCACATGTCAACATCTCCGTTCGGTGCCACACCAAGAAAAACGTCAGCTGTGATGCTAACGGAGCCGTGCGAGTGGTAATACGAGAGAAAGAGGGTATAAAGGAAGAATTAATTTCCAAGAAAAACAGCAAGGGGTCTATTGTGTGGCGGGGGTTTGGCTTCAAGCGGGAATATGTCGAACAGACAACCGTAATATGTCAAGTGTGGGGCTACAAAAAGTTGCATTACTGCTAACAAGTAGCATCATTTGAAAAGTCACCCGCTAGAGAATGAAAAGGGCTTGAAACTCTGCATGTCAACATCTCCGTTCGGTGCCACACCAACAAAAACGTCAGCTGTGATGCTAGCGGAGCCGTGCGAGTGGTAATACGAGAGAAAGAAGGTGCAAATAAAGGAAGAATTAATTTCCAAGGAAAGCAGCAAGGGGTCTATTGTCTGGCGGTGGTTTGGCTTCAAGCGGGAATATGTCGAACAGACAACCGTAATTTGTCAAGTGTGCGGCAAAAGCGTTGCTACAAAAAGTAGCATTACTGCTGATATGTAGCATTATTTGAAAAGTCAACTGCGAGAGGATGAAGAGTGCTTGAAACTCCGCATGTCAACATCTCCGTTCGGTGCCACACCAAGAAAATGCCGAGGCAAACATTTCCAGATCAACACCGTATGGAAAAAATATTCAACAACAAAAGGAGATAATGTCCGCAGGAACCTACCACATAGCGAAGGACGAACACTATTTGATTTCCTATAATGCAGCTCATTTTTATTTGACAGTTATTGAAATGTCTTGTGTGACATCATGCACTTTATTTGTTTTGAACTATTGTAGTGGCGTTCTGTACAAAAAGTGCACTTTGATTTATTGTTGTTTTGATATGTCATCTTAGTGACATCATGCACAAAAGTGCACTAGTACTTTGTTTTCAAATGTCTCTGACAATCTTGCACTTTCAGTTTTGTAAATGAAATGAATGCTTGTGCCACTGCTTAATAACTGTTTAATAAATACACTTTTGGTCAATTAACTTAGAAAATGAGCATATATTAATGTAGTATGAACAAGAACATTTTAATGTAGACACAAAGAATCATCATACTGCTGTGATTATACGCATCAAGTGTTCATTCAATGCTCAGGCAAAATATCGAGATATATATCGTGTATCGCGTTATGGCCGAAAAATATCGAGATATGGCCCAGCCTTACCACAGTGTACATGTTTTTGTTGTTGTTTTACTTTTGTGGCTGTGTGTAGAAGTGTCTGGTTGCATCATCTCTTCTCTTTTTAATGTATTTAATGTCCTTTGATGTTTCCCTCTTACACACATGTTTATGTTTGCTATGGATGTGAGGTTTTTTTCCCTTGGCCCAGGCTTAGACTAAATATGTTTATCTTTTTTCTCTCCCTATATTTCCCTTTAGGATTATTAAAGTATTTTTGATTCTGATTCGGAAATCCAACTTAAGGTAATTTTACAAAAAAATATAATGTATTTGCAACAAATCCTGTATCTTTGTTCAGCTATATTGTCAGTTCTAATTAAACACTGCTCTACTTCTACTAGATGGCAGAAGATACATAATTCATGTTTCCACCTGTTGCCATTCAAGCAACATTTTCAGTTGATGGTGTGCTTGGCCCAAAAAAAGGTTGCGAACACAACTCTAAAGGCAGCTTTATGGCACTCTCTAGTGGAAAGATTGTGCAGCACATGAATGGTTTTCCTTTTGTGAACACCAGGGTGGTGAATCGCTCCTGTGTGGAGTCACTAGTGGGAAATAAACTTGAATAAGCGGTAGAAAATGGATGGATGGATGGATGCCTGCAAGTTAATTCCTGTTTTTGATTCCTGGAACTGATTGACATTCCAACAGCTGCCAGGAAGAACACCTTTAACAGATTGCGTTGTTTATCTATGAAGCAAATCATTTAAACACTTTTGTGTTTGGCACAATCTGACTGCAGATATACACTAAATAACTAATTTAGTACATGTGAATATTCTGAAGGACCAAACTCATCCAAAAATACCTTCACGGAGAATCACAAGTCAAATTATTTAGTCTGCCTTAACTTAAAAGGCTGAGTAGATCAACCCAACTCCAGTACGTTTTCTTCGGTTGTATTTCACACTTCGGTTAGGTCAGGGGCCGGCAACCCAAAATAGTGAAAAAGCCATATTGGACCAAAAATACAAAAGAAAACTAATCTATCTGGAGCCACAAAAATAAAAAAAAGTCTTATAAAAGTGTTATAATGAAGGCAACACATGACGAAAGTGTCTATATTAGCTGTAGTAGCCTACTATCAAAATGACTTTAAAAGTAATATATAAGTGTTATAATGAAGGCAACACATGACGTAAGTGTCTATATGAGCTATATTAGCCTACTATCAAAATTACTTTTAACAAGTCTTATATAAGTGTTGTAATGAAGGCAACCCATGATGTAAGTGTCTATATTAGCTATAGTAGCCTACTATCAAAATTACTTTACAAGTCTTATAATGAAGGCAACACATGATGTAAGTGTCTATATTAGCTGTAGTAGCCTACTATCAAAATGACTTTAAAAGTATTATATAAGTGTTATAATGAAGGCAACACATGATGTGTCTATATCAGCTGTAGTAGCCTACTATCTAAATTACTTTACAAGTCTTACAGTATATAAGTGTTATAATGAAGGCAACACATTACGTAAGTGTCTAGATTAGCTATAGTAGACTACTATCAAAATTACTTTTAAAAAGTCTTATATAAGTGTTGTAATGAAGGCAACCCATGATGTGTCTATATCAGCTGTAGTAGCCTACTATCTAAATTACTTTACAAGTCTTACAGTATATAAGTGTTATAATGAAGGCAGCACATAGACTACTATCAAAATTACTTTACAAGTCTTATATAAGTGTTATAATGAAGGCAACACATGAAGTAAGTGTCTATATTAGCTATAGTAGCCTACTATCAAAATGACTTTAAAAGTCTTATATAAGTGTTATAATGAAGGCAACACGTGATGTACGTGTCTATATTAACTATATTAGCCTACTATCAAAATGACTCTAAAAGTTTTATATAAGTGTTATAATGAAGGCAACACATGACATAATTGTTTAAATTAGCTATAAAAGCCTATTATCAAAATGATTTTAAAAGTATTATATAAGTGGTATAATGAAGGCAACACATGACATAATTGTTTAAATTAGCTATAAAAGCCTATTATCAAAATGATTTTAAAAGTATTATATAAGTGGTATAATGAAGGCAACACATGACGAAAGTGTCTATATTAGCTATAGTAGCCTATTATCAAAATGACTTTACAAGTCCTGCGATGAGGTGGTGACTTGTCCAGGGTGTACGCCACCTTCTGCCCAATTGTAGCTGAGATAGGCACCAGCGCCCCCATCGACCCCAATGGGAATAAGCGGTAGGAAATGGATGGATGGATATAAGTGTTCATATGAAAGCAACACATGACGTAAGTATCTATATTAGCTATAAAAGCCTACTATCAAAATTACTATGTGTCGCAAGCTGAAGCAAATCGACAAATTTTGAAATGTAATATTTATAATGGACGTCATTGGTGTACCTGTAGCATCATTATAAGCTTCATAGCTAGTAGTGCTACTGTATTTTCCGGACTATAAAACGCATTTAAAATTATTTTTTTGCCCTCAAAACTCGACAGAGTGCCTTAGAACCCAGTGCGACTAATGTCAGAAATACGTTTGGTTGAGATCACCCAACTCAAAGCTATTTTATTTGGTACATTATGTAATGATAAGTGTGACCAGTAGATGGCAGTCAGACATAAGAGATGAGTGCTTATCGCCACTATGGTGACAATATATCTCAAGTAAACAACACCAACATTTTAAATGTTCCATTAAAAATATAGAACATAACACACAGCGCTCAAAAATCTATCAAAATGTTTTAGTACGACTTTGGCAAGCTATGAAGCTGCACCGCTTGATGTGTTTCAGTATTACTATGGTGTGTGTACAAGGTAAGACATATTATCTGGCGTTTTGTTTAGCGATATGCAAAATAAACTTTTCTTATCTTCTGGTACCTGCTGATCTGTATTTGGGATCTGCATAGGTCCTGATAAGCTTCTGCTTTTTCTCCATCTTCCTGTTATGGGATATTCATCCTCCGCTGTTGCCATTTCTAATATAAAGTAGTGTAAGGTTCTTACTTATATCTGTCAGTAAACTCGCCATGAAAGCGCTAAAACATACCGGCGTAGTGAGTTTACATTATTCACCCAAGGAACTTTAGTTAATAAGAGTTTTTCACAGGACACATTTCCGGTGTGGTTGTTTCTGGATGAGGAGATGCTGTGCCGTTATTGATTGAAGTTAAAGGGGAACATTATCAGCAGACCTATGTAAGCCTCAATATATACCTTGATGGTGCAGAAAAAAGACCATATATTTTTTTAACCGATTTCCGAACTCTGAATTTTGGCGAATTTAACGCCTTTCTGTTTATCGCGCTGGAGGCGATGACGTCAGAAGGTGACGTCGCCGAGGTAACACTGCCGCCATTTTCATTTTCAACACATTACAAACACCGGGTCTCAGCTCTGTTATTTTCCGTTTTTTTAACTATTTTTTTGGAACCTTGGAGACATCATGCCTCGACGGTGTGTTGTCGGAGGGTGTAACAACACTAACAGGGAGGGATTCAAGTTGCACCACTGGCCCGAAGATGCCAAAGTGTCTGCCGCCAGACCCCCATTGAATGTGCCAAAGTGTCTCCACATTTTACCGGCGATGCTAAAGCAGACATGGCACAGAGATGTATGGATAACCTGCAGATGCATTTGCAACGATAGTCAACGAAATCACAAAGGTGAGTTATGTTGATGTTGACTGCCAGCTAATTGATGCTAACATGCTACGCTAATCGATGCTAACATGCTATTTACCGGCGGTGCTAAAGCAGACGTGGCACAGAGATGTATGGATAACCTGCAGATGCATTTGCAACTATATTACGTTTCCTTCCACCCACATTTAATGCAAAAAAAAAAAACACTTACCAATCGACGGATTTAAGTTGCTCCAGTGTCAAAAGATGTGAAAGTCCTGATCGTTTCGTCCGCACATTTTACCGGCGATGCTAACGCAGCTATTCGGCCATGCTATGGCTTTAAATACGTCAATAGCTATTCGCTCAATAGCTTCAGTTTCTTCTTCAATACTTTCATACTCCAACCATCTGTTTCAATACATGCGTAATCTGTTGAATCGCTTAAGTCGCTGAAATCCGAGTTTGAATCCGAGCTAATGTCACTGTATCTTGCTGTGGTATTCCCATTGTTTGTTTACATTGGCAGCACTGTGTGACGTCACAGGGAAATGGCCAGTGTCTTCGCAGAGAGCCGAAAATAAGGCACTTTAAAGCTTTATTTAGGGATATTCCGAGACCGGTAAAATTAAAAAAAAAAATTCAAAAAATACAACAAGCCTTTTTATTGTTTTTAACCCTTTTGAAATTGTCATAATGTTCCCCTTTAAGTCTGAATTTCATTAAAACAGTTAGCTCCATCTTTCGACACGTCTTCCCCTCCCGTCCTTGCACGTTACACCGCTACAACAAAGATGACAAAGAGTAGACGCTGCCGAAGGTGAGCCACGTAAATAAGACCGCCTACAAAACGGCGCATTCGGAAGCGACTATCAGAAAGCGGCTGCAAGATGATCCGTAAAACATCTTCTATGCAACATTTTGACCAAAGAACTACCAATACATGTTACGTAGACCAGAAGGAAGTGTTTTCAATTTAGAAAAAAATAATCCATCCATCAATCCATTTTCTACCGCTTATTCCCTTTCGGGGTCGCGGGGGGCGCTGGCGCCTATCTTAGCTACACTCGGGCGGAAGGCACCCTGGACAAGTCGCCACCTCATCGCAGGGCCAACACAGATAGACAGACAACATTCACACTCACATTCACACACTAGGGCCAATTTAGTGTTGCCAATCAACCTATCCCCAGGTGCATGTCTTTGGAAGTGGGAGGAAGCCGGAGTACCCGGAGGGAACCCACGCATTCACGGGGAGAACATGCAAACTCCACACAGAAAGATCCCGAGCCTGGATTTGAACCCAGGACTGCAGGAACGTCGTATTGTGAGGCAGACGCACTAACCCCACTGCCACCGTGAAGCCCGAAAAAAATAATAATATGATTTTTTTAATGCGCCCTATAATCCGGTGCGCCAAATATATGAAAAAAGATCAAAATAAGACCAAAACATTTTTAAGACAGAACTACATTTTCTATTGTAATTGCCCTTTGATTCATCAATTAAATACGAGTGCCTCGTAATTATTTGGGTCACCCCACTAGATATTACTCTAATTAGATTGTGTTCATGCAGAAACATGATCCTAAGAGCTCCCAACAACTGTGTTGTCCTTCCTCCCTCCCATGTGGGTGAAGTCAGGGTATGTCTCGCTATCTCACCCTCCTCTCTATCTTTAGTGGTAGTGGAAGGCCTGACTTATCTGTCATGGAAGAGGATGGTATTTTTAGGTTTGAGGGGGGGGGTGTCGGGGCAGCTGCAAAAGCCCTAACACCATCAGCGCCCTTCCTCCGTAATTCACCTCTCTCTCACTCCCGGGATGCCGGACAATGCCGGCGTATGACGCACAGACCGTGGTTCCTTGTACTCGCCAAACCGCGGACATAGTGGCTGACTATTGAATAACATCACCGTTCAAAAGCAGCAGAGAAGAACAAGCAAGCAAAAGAGACGTGATCCCGGTGGGCAGATACAGTATGCTGCCAGGCTGAGAAGGCAGAGCAGGTGTGCTTTCAAGGCAACATCAAAAAAGGTAAGTTAACTCATAGAATCCTAATTGTTGATGTTGTGTATCTAATTTATTGTGGTTGAAGGTATTCAAAAAGAGTTTGGTCTTAGCCTGGCTGACACATGACCTGTTTGCCCATGCCTTTTTTTAGATATACCGTAGGCCAGGGGCGCTCACACTTTTTCTGCAGGTGAGCTACTTTTCAGTTGACCAAGTCGAGGAGATCTACCTCATTCCTATTTCTAATTTATATTTATTTATTTATGAAAGAGACATTTTTGTTAACAAGTGAATGGTGTTTAATGATAATACAAGCATGTTTAACACACATAGTGTGTGAATGTGAGTGTGAATGTTGTCTGTCTATCTGTGTTGGCCCTGCAACTTGTCCAGGGTGTACCCCGCCTTCCGCCCGATTGTAGCTGAGATAGGCGCCAGCCCCCCCCGCGACCCCGAAAGGGAATAAGCGGTAGAAAATGGATGGATGGTTAACACACATAGATTCCTTTCTTTCATGAAGACAAGAATATAAGTTGGTGTATTACCTGATTCTGATGACTTGCATTGATTGGAATTAGACAGTGGTGCTGATAACGTCCGCATTTTCAAATGGAAGGAAAAAAAAAGTCCTCATTTCTGTCCAATACCACATGAAAGTGGTTGGATTTGGCATCTCATTTGTCCAACTTGCATACTCGTTTTTAAACACTTTAGATTAGATTAGAATAGATAGTACTTTATTATTCCGTCAGCAGAGTTCCTTCAGGAAAATTAAAATTTTTCAGCACAATCCCATTCAAGTTTAGACAAACATTACAGGGAGACAGAACAGGATCGCTGACGGGTCTGCCGGCTTCCAGCGCCCCATACAAAAAAAGATGAGATAAAGGTAAACAAAGGGGGGGAGGGGGGGAGAAAAAATAGAAGATTAAAATAAAATTTAAAAAATCGATCTTTGCCTGGGCCCTGGAGAGGAGGTGCAGACTGAGGCCAAGGGAAAAAAACAAATAAATAAATAAAAAAAAACAACAACTCATAACCATGGTACACATCCCTCTTACATGTGTGTAAGAGGGAAACATCAAACATCAAAGAACACAAAGGACATCAAAGACATTAAAGCAGCAGATACAACCAGACACTTCTACATACAGCTATGAATAAAAAGTAAAATAAACATATCCACTGTGGTGGCCTCTGCGGTGTTCCACGCCATCGTCTGCTGAGTAGGAGGGAGCATGGTCAGAGACAGGAGCAGACCCAACAAAGCAACCAAGACAGCCGACTCCACTCTCGGCCAGTATCCAGTATCCAGTAACTTTGTTATGAGAGTAGCATATGTGTGTGGCCCTTTAATGTCTGGCAGCAGGTGAGTGACGTCAGTGAGTGTGCGGGTGGGCAAGCAAGTGAGAAAGCGGTCGCTGAGGGCGGGGGAGAAATACATTGGCATCAAACTCCGTAGCTTGCTAGCTTGTGCACGCTAGCTTGTGCACGCTAGCTTTCTGAGACTCTTATTTTGTTAGCACAGGCAGGATGAAACAGGTCTTTTATGGTGAAGAGAGGAACTGTGCAGTCGGTCTTTAGAGTTTTGACAGTAGGTACGGAGTCTCTAGAAATAAAATGTGTTTCTCTGCATCCGCCCTGTTAGTGATTTTTTTCTTAAATATGAGCTCGCAGCAGCCAGCGTCATCTCACAAGATCCTCGGGTGCCGAGAATGTCAAACAACTGACGAAAGTGAAGTCTTGGAATGATTAATGATTGCTCATTTTTATGTCTATTTTTTAATGCCTGGCTTGAGATCGACTGACACACCCTCCGAGATCGACCAGTCGATCGCGATCGACGTAATGCCCACCCCTGCCATAGGCCTTTTTCTCCGCTTTGATTGATTGATTGATACTTTTATTAGTAGATTGCACAGTACAGTACATATTCCGTACAATTGACCACTAAATGGTAACACCCGAATAGGTTTTTCAACTTGTTTAAGTCGGGGTCCACGTTAATCAATTCATGGTACAAATATATACTATCAGCATAATACAGTCATCACACAGGTTAATCATCATAGTATATACATTGAATTATTTACATTATTTACAATCCGGGGGGTGGGATGAGGAGCTTTGGTTGATATCAGAACTTCAGTCATCAACAATTGCATCAACAGAGAAATGTGGACATTGAAACAGTGTAGGTCTTACTTAGTAGGAGGATATGTACAGCCAGCAGAGAACATAGTGAGTTCAGATAGCATAAGAACAAGTATATACATTAGAAGTACATTTGAGTTGTTTATAATCCGGGGAGATGGGATGTGAATGGAGGAGGGTATTAGTAAAGTGTTGAAGTTGCCTGGAGGTGTTGTTTTAGAGCGGTTTTGAAGGGAACATAGAGATGCACTTACTTTTATACCTGTTGGGAGTGCATTCCACATTGATGTGGCATAAAAAGAGAATGAGTTAAGACCTTTGTTAGATTGAAATCTGGGTTTAACGTGGTTTGTGGAGCTCCCCCTGGTGTTGTGGTTATGGCGGTCATTTACGTTAAGGAAGTAGTTTGACATGTACTTCGGTATCAAGGAGGTGTAGCGGATTTTATAGACCAGGCTCAGTGCAAGTTGTTTTACTCTGTCCTCCACCCTGAGCCAGCCCACTTTGGAGAAGTGGGTTGGATTGAGGTGTGATCTGGGGTGGAGGTCTAAAAGTAACCGGACTAGCTTATTCTGGGATGTTTGGAGTCTAGATTTGAGGGTTTTGGAGGTGCTGGGGTACCAGGAGGTGCAAGCGTAATCGAAGAAGGGTTGAATGAGAGTTCCCGCTAGAATCCTCAAGGTGCTTTTGTTGACCAGAGAGGAGATTCTGTAGAGGAATCTCGTTCTTTGGTTGACCTTTTTGATCACCTTGGTTGCCATTTTATCACAGAAAAGATTAGCCTCTAGAATGGAACCTAGGTAGGTGATCTCATCCTTCCTGGTGATAACAATGTCACCCAGTTTTATAGTGAAGTCACTGACTTTCTTAAGGTGGATGTGGGACCCAAATAGGATGGATTCCGTTTTACCTAAGTGTATGGATAGCTTGTTGTCAGCGAGCCAGGTGCAAATATTGAGGAGTTCAGCACTGAGGATTTGTTCCACCTGTGACTTGTCCTTGCCGGATACCAGCAGGGCCGAGTCATCCGCATACTGCTAAGTTGTAGCGCCCATTTGGTATTGGAAGACAGGTGTCAAAGTAAAGTTAAAACCAACATTTAAAGGCCCACTGCAGGGGTCGGGAACCTTTTTGGCTTAGAGAGCCATGAAAGCCAAATATTTCAAAATGTATTTCCGTGAGAGCCATATCATATTATTTAACACTGAATACAACTAAATGTGTGCATTTTTAAGTAAGACTAACATTTTTAGAGCATAATAAGTCTCTTATTCTTTTTAATAACATTGTTATTCTGAAGCTAACCAATAATGAATCAAATGTCATGTCTGTTGATCATGTTTTTGTTTGGCCATGTGCTGTTTGTCCTTTGGACTCTTTAAGTTCCTGTTTTTTTTCCACTCCCTTGTCTTGTTTTCTTGGTTACTCATTTTGTCCACCTGTCTCTGGTGGAAAAAATGCCCGCTCACCTGCTTCCTGAGCACTAATCCGAGGCAGTATTTAAGCTCGTCTTTGCCAGTCAATGTGATCTTTTCTTGCTCTGTGCTGACTTGTTTCATGCCTTGCCATAGTTTCGTGCTTCATGCCATGCCAAGTAAGTTTTGTTTGATTTATGTTCATAGTCTGTTTATGCGTTAGCTTCGTTCCTTAGCCCAAGTTGTGCCTCCACTGTGAGCGATTTCTGTTTGTATCTTTTTTTTAGTTTAAATTAGGTCATGTTTTTACCTAAATGCCATGTCCCGAGTAGTCCGTCTGCCTTCCTGGGAGAACCACCCCCCCATTGTGACATAAAATACTTCTTACCATTAATGCGACTTCTTGAACAGGTGCGGTAGAAAACGGATGGATGGATTTAAATGCATGAGAATGTTTTATATTTTGCAAGTTATTTTTAGCACCGTGATTACCAGCGAAATTATTCATAACTATCGCGTTAAGCAATGTCTGCTAAGATTTTTATCTGAGAGCCAGATGCAGTCATCAAAAGAGCCACATCTGGCTCTAGAGCCATAGGTTCCCTACCCCGCTCCTACAGAAACCCACTACTACCGACCACGCAGTCTGATAGTTTATACATCAATGATGAAATATTAACATTGCAACACATGCCAATACGGCCGGTTTAGTTTACTAAATTACAATTTTTAATTTCCCGCGGAGTTTCTTGTTGACGCGTGCACGTGACGTGAGGGGACATATTAGCCCAGCACCACTTGCGGCTAAAAGTCGTCTCTTTTCATCGCATAATTACACAGTATTCTGGACATCTGTGTTGCTGAATCTTTTGCACTTTGTTTAATTAATAATGGAGAAGTCCAAGTACAAAGATGTAGGTGGGAAGTTTTAGCCTTTAGCCACACCAACACACGGTGTTTCCTTGTTTAAAATTGCCGGAGGTTAAGCTTTACTATGGATCAGAGCGGTCAAGCGAACATGGATCCCGACCGCTTGTCAACCGGCAGGTTTCGGTGAGAAAATTGTGGTAAAAAGTCGCCTCTTACCGGAGATCTGCGGAGCTTGCGCCGTCCATGCAGCTGCCGTGACTTCCCTCAGACACACCCCTCCGACTATCAGGTACTATTAAACTCACTAAAACACTAGCAACGCAATAGAAAGATAAGGGATTCCCCAGAATTATCCTAGTAAATGTGCCTAAAAACATCTGAATCGCTCCCAATGCAATCGCCTTTTTTTTTTGTTCTAGTCCTTCGCTATCAATATCCTCAGCCACAAATTTTTCATTTTCGCTCAAATTAATGGGGAAATTGTCGTTTTCTCGGTCTGAATAGCTCTTGCTGCTGGAGGCTCCCATTATAAACAATGTGAGGATGTGAGGAGCCCTCACACCAATGACGTCATCGTCTGCTACTTCCGGTAAAGGCAAGGCTTTTTTATTAGCGACCAAAAGTTGCAAACTTTATCGTCGATGTTCTCTACTACATCCTTTCAGCAAAATTATGATCAAGTATGACACACAGAATGGACCTGCTATTCCCGTTTAAATAAGAAAATCTCATTTCAGTAGGCCTTTAATTAATTAGGAAAACAGAACATATCTGAAAAGTTTGCGCCATTCCTAATTGCCGGTTCCAGTTATTGGTCCCAACTCCAAGAGACGCTAAAATGTAGTAAGTGTGTTACCCTCTCTTGTTTTGAGAATTCTCTGCATCAGTTCCGATTGCTGCACCTGTAACTGTTGAGCTTTAGCCACTATCAACCTATTCTCAACGTATTGTGTGACATCCATTTGTCTGTGGCTGCCTGTTGGCCAGACCATAACAGTAAAGGACAGTGTGATTGAGTATGAATCTCAAAACTCCTTCATGTTTGTATTTGCCATTAGGTCCAACTTCCTCATTCCACAACAAAAGAGCGACATCATGGACATTTTTGGAGGTGCCCCTCGTGTTTTGGGCTACTCGCGCCCTGTGGTGGCGCAGTGCGGAAAAGACGCCACTCTCAGGTGCCACATTGGCGGGGACCCTCGCCCCGACGTGATTTGGGAGCATAACAATGTCCAGATTGTGACCGACGGACGGTATAAGATCTCGGAGGAAGGAAAGTTCTACTTGTTGGGCATCGGCGAGGTGACTTTGGAAGATGCTGGTCAGTACATCTGCAAAGCCAGCAACAGTGTTGGGGAAACGTATGCCAAAGCTTCCCTCAAGGTGGAGGTAAATGATCAGCAAGTAGATATGAATGGTGTAGCGGAGCACATGACAGGAAATGGGCATGTAAATGGGCATAGCACAATTCAAAATGGCGACCAGAGAAATAAGAAGGGAGACCACTTGTTTGACCCGGAAGACGACTTCCCGTCTGATGACAAACCAAGGTTTCTTATCAAGCCCTTGTCATTGCGAGTGTACAGAGGAGAAGACGCGACCTTCTCTTGTAAGGTCTGGGGAAAGCCAATGCCAGAGGTGTTGTGGGAAAAAGATGGCAAGAAACTGAACGACATTTTCGAGAGCTCCCACTTCGCTGTTAGCAGTCAAGACGGCGGATGGTTCCAGCTTAAGATCAATCGAACGCGTATGCCTGACAAAGGAGTCTACACCTGCAAGGCAATCAACTGCGATGGCCGGGCCCTGGCTGGGGCAGTCCTCCTTGTTGAGCCTACGCCAGAGCGAGAGGACAGAAAATTAACCAGTCAGCCAAAAGTCAGAGGCAAGCTTAGTTTGTCGAGGCTGAAGGAAGAGCCATCAGTCAGTGCGTCTAAAGTCAAGAAGTTTGTGGTGGCAGAGGGAAAACATGCCAAGTTCCGCTGCTCTGTCACAGGAAAACCAAAGCCAGAGATAGTCTGGAAAAAAAGATGAGGTTATCCTCGAGCCCGGCAGACGTCATCTCATATTCGAGGACCGAGAAGGCTATTACACACTAAAGGTTCTGTACTGTAAAGTTCAGGACACAGGGCTGTACGTGTGTGCAGCATCCAATCGCCCTTGGAGATACTCTCAGTGCTGTTCATCTGTCTGTCAAAGGTGAGATACAACTAACAGAAGCTTGCAGTACTCCTGTCCTTTATTGAATTCTCTGATTCTCCATATTTCCATCTTCTTTATCACTTCTCCTGGCAGGAGCCTATCCCAGTTGACTTATAATAAGAGGCAGTACACCACCACAGGACTCACACATACAGCTAGACAACTAGTATATTTCACACATTATTTTGCATTTGGGCGAAAGCTCCTTTCTTTTGGTATTAGAATGATTGAACTAATAAACTGAAGATGGCCAATTGCACTTTTCCCTTGTATTCATTTTTGAAAGGTTACATTCCACACGTGACTTTTACAATTAGGATTCTTTTTTCTCTTCAGGCTCTCATGTACGATTCAGGTGTCCGTTAAAAGATGTGGAAGCAAGGGAGCGGGACGTTGCTGTACTGGAATGCGAGGTTCCCGATGAGTCTGTTCCTATCACCTGGTATCTGGAGGACCACCGGCTCATGCCTGGTAACAAATATGGAATCGAGCAGCAAGGTACCAGGCGGAAACTCACCATCCAAGATGTGGGAATGGACGATGATGGGGTTTATCTCTGCGAGATGCCAGATGGGGCTAAGAGCATAGCAGAGCTGTTGGTCAAAGGTACTATGCACTCTCAATCTAGTCATCTTTCATCTTCATTCGCATCATAAAGAGTGTTAACGAAAAGTCATTATAACTCTTCCTCCCAAAGGTAAAATAGTGCGTAAACTTCCACGAAAGGTGGAGGTGTTGGAGGGCGAGAATGCCACATTTTGTGTGGAAGTGGAGGACGATGACATGGAGGTCCACTGGTTCAAAGACGGTCAAAAAATGTATGAAACACATCAGACAATCCTCAAGTCTTTTGGAAAAACGCACATGCTGGTCTTTGTCAATGTGGCCCACCAAGACTCTGGGGTGGTGACTTTTATCACGGGGAGATCCAAGACTTCATCGCGCCTCAAAGTCAGAGGTATACTAGCATTACATATTTTCAGGTTTGGTTAAATGTTTTCAGGGTGTCAACATGCTTGTGTTTTAACCGAAAAGAACACATTTGTGTTTATATTATCTGTGCTTTTCTTGAAGCCACAAGACACTGCCCACCGATCTGTCCTGTCGGAGTCAAAATGGATGTGGATGGTCCAAACGGAGCCCTGCTCTCCTGGGTTCCTGCGCCAAACAGCCAGACGACGACTCGCTCTATTTTTGTGGTGGAGAGACAAGAAGTGGGCTCACAGGAGTGGCAGAAGTGCTTCACCTCTGGGACCGCCACCTCAACTGAGGTCTGCGGCAATGGTGTACCGCAGGAGGGAGACTACCGTTTCAGAGTCTGTTGCATCAACAAGTATGGCCGCAGTGGCCATGTGGAGTTTCCAAAAGTTGTACACCTCGGTAGGTTAAAATGCAGTCTCTGGATGGCACAAAATGACAAAGACGTTTCTTCCTTTGTTTAGTTCCAGGGCCAAAGATTTACAGTCAGCTTCAGGGCCTCGAGGTCACAGAGGGACAGGATGCTGTCTTTTCCATCGAGCTCTCAATCCCAATGGCTGGTTCGTGGTTTTTGAACAGTGCCCAGCTGCAAAACGGTGGACGGTACTCAATAAAACAGTCCAAAACACAGCATACATTAGTTATCCATGAAACCGTCTCTGCTGAGGATGAGACAGAAATCACATTCATCGCCAACGGGGTGCGAGATTCCGCCATTCTCAAAGTAAAACGTACGTTAAGAAGTCTTTTGGGATTGTCAAATTGAGTCTTTGAAGAGGTCATGATTTTGAGTCTTTTGCAGCCGCTGTGGTGAAGTTCAGCCCTCTTTCGGAATCGGACATGAGCAAGAAGGTGGAGACCGGTGACGTGATTGTGCTCTACTGCGAAGTCTCCCGTCCCTCGGCTAAAGTAAGCTGGTTTAAAGATGGAGAGGAGCTGCAGGCGAGTGACCGCCTGAGGACCCAATCTGATGGGAACATGAGGAGAATCGTGATTCAGTCAGCTGAGAAGCAGGACACTGGAGTTTACACGTGCCAGACTTCAGGCCATGTCGTTTCATTCACTGTTGAGGTTGCAGGTAATGTATCGCAACAAATACTATAGTTTCTATAGTGTATATCGAACAATATATAAGATAGTTGGAAATTAACTTACTAACATTTCAAATGTGCTTTGCATTTTTTTGCTGTCATTGTTGCATGTCGCCGTCACTACTTTTGTGATTTTTGCTCAGTTTTCGTTTTGTTTTCCCTCTTCAAGAGTATCCTCACTGTTCAGATAAGTTTTCCTTACATAAGAGAATATTTTTATTCAACTGTTGTATTGAAATTGTTTGGGGTTTTGAATATTGAATCGAATATAACACCACCACTCCTGGTCATGTTAGCCAAGCATAGCCCTGACCAACTGGAAGACAAACTGAGAAGCGCCAGAAATGAGTAATACGTACAAAAAGTACGGATATATAGGTCATGTTAAATTATAAAATGATGTAAAACTCATTGCGAACACATGCCAAAGACAGTATCCATCCATCCATCCATCGTTTTTCGCTTATCCGAGTTCAGCCCAGACTTTCCTCTCCCCAGCCACTTAAGCTCTTCCCAGGGGATCCTGTGGCGTTCCAAGGCCAGCCGGGAGACATAGTCTTCCCAACGTGTCCTGGGTCTTCCCCGTGGCCTCCTACCGGTTGGACGTGCCCGGAACACCTCCCTAGGGAGGCGTTCGGGTGGCATCCTGACCAGATCCCCGAACCACCTCACCTGGCTCCTCTCGTACTTTGAGTTCCTCTCGGATGGCAGAGCTTCTCACCGTATCTCTAAGGGAGAGCCCCGCCACACGGTGGAGGAAACTCGTTTCGGCCGCTTGTACCCGTGATCTTATCCTTTCGGTCATAAACCAAAGCTCATGATTATAGGTGAGGATGGGAACGTAGATCGACCGGTAAATTTAGAGCTTTGCCTTCCGGCTCAGCTCCTTCTTCACCAATCGATACAGCGTCCGCAATACTGAAGACGCCGCACCGATCCGCCTGTCGATCTCACAATCCACTCTTACTTCACTTGTCAACAAGACTCCTAGGTACTTAAACTCTTCCGCTTATGGCAGGGTCTCCTCCCCAACCCAGAGATGGCACTCCACCATTTTCCGGGCAAGAGTTGGGCCACAATGGCCAAAGATTTTCATCCATCCATCCATCGTCTTTCACTTTTCTGAGTTCAGCCCAGACTTTCCTCTCCCCAGCCACTTCGTCCAGCTCTTCCCGGGGGATCCCGTGGCGTTCCCAGGCCAGCCGGGAGACATAGTCTTCCCAACGTGTCCTTTAGTCTTCCCCATGGCCTCCTACTGGTTGGACGTGCCCGGAACACCTCCCTAGGGAGGCGTTCGGGATGGCATCCTGACCAGATGCCCGAACCACCTCATCTGGCTCCTCTCAATGTGGAGGAGCAGCGGCTTTACTTTGAGTTCCTCCCGGATGGCAGAGCTTCTCACCCTATCTCTAAGGGAGAGCCCCGCCACACGGTGGAGGAAACTAATTTCAGCCGCTTGTACCCCCAATCTTGTCCTTTCGGTCATGACCCAAAGCTCATGACCGTAGGTGAGGATGGGAACGTAGATCGACCGGTAAATTGAGAGCTTGGCCTTCCGGCTCAGCTCCTTCTTCACCACAACGAATCGATACAGCGTCCGCAATACTGAAGACGCCGCACCGATCCGCCTGTCGATCTCACGATCCACTCTTCCCTCACTTGTCAACAAGACTCCTAGGTACTTAAACTCTTCCGCTTGGGGCAGGGTGTCCTCCCCAACCCGGAGATGGCACTCCACCCTTTTCCGGGCGAGAGTTGGGGCACGATGGCTAAAGACAGTAATTAGGTTTCAAATCAGTTTCTTCAACACATTTTTTTTAATTATGCTCATGAAAACACTTGAATTAATCACATAAAAACGCACAGTCGAACACATTTCCAGTGAGGGTTGAACTCCGCCAAGGCTGTCCTTTGTCACCGATTCTGTTCATAACTTTTATGGACAGAATTTCTAGGCGCAGTCAAGGCGTTGAGGGGTTCCGGTTTGGTGACCGTAGGATTAGGTCTCTGCTTTTTGCAGATTATGTGGTCCTGATGGATTCATCTGACCGGGATCTCCAGCTCTCACTGGATCGGTTCGCAGCCGAGTGTGAAGCGACCGGAATGAGAATTAGCACCTCCAAGTCCGAGTCCATGGTTTTCGCCCGGAAAAGGGTGGAATGCCATCTCCGGGTTGGGGAGGAGACCCTGCCCCAAGTGGAGGAGTTCAAGTACCTAGGAGTCTTGTTCACGAGTGCGGGAAGAGTTGATCGTGAGATCGACAGGCGGATCGGTGCGGCGTCTTCAGTAATGCGGACGTTGTATCGATCCATTGTGGTGAAGAAGGAGCTGAGCCGGAAGGCAAAGCTCTCAATTTACCGGTCGATCTACGTTCCCATCCTCACCTATGGTCATGAGCTTTGGGTCATGACCGAAAGGATAAGATCCCGGGTACAAGCGGCCGAAATGAGTTCCCTCCGCCGTGTGGCGGGGCTCTCCCTTAGAGATAGGGTGAGAAGCTCTGCCATCCGGGAGGAACTCAAAGTAAAGCCGCTGCTCCTTCACATCGAGAGGAGCCAGATGAGGTGGTTCGGGCATCTGGTCAGGATGCCACCCGAACGCCTCCCTAGGGAAGTGTTTAGGGCACGTCCAACCGGTAGGAGGCCACGGGGAAGACCCGGGACACGTTGGGAAGACTATGTCTCCCGGCTGGCCTGGGAACGCCTCGGGATCCCCCGGGAAGAGCTAGACGAAGTGGCTGGGGAGAGGGAAGTCTGGGTTTCCCTGCTTAGGCTGTTGCCCCCGCGACCCGACCTCGGATAAGCGGAAGAAGATGGATGGATGGAAAAACGCACATTAATTACGTTATTTATTTTGGCGGTCCATGCCGCTCTAACTTAACCAAGGATAGTTACCTGAAAGGTAGCATGACTTGCTATACGGTCAGTGATTAATCGGTCTGGTCAATGCCAGTGCAAAGACTAGATCTCCTGGTGGCTTCAAATATATACCCCGACGGGACTTAATATAAAACTGTTCCCAAGTTGTGAGCAAATACATTATGAGATTTCAAATAAGGCATTTTTTGGGGGGTAATACAATTGCATTTGACTTTCTGAGAATATTCGATAGATAGTACTTTATTGATTCCTTCAGGAAAATTATTGCGTTCATGTCTAAAAGTCAATCTAAATTGGGAAACACATTACGGGGCGGTATAGCTCGGTTTGTAGAGTGGCCGTGCCGGCATCTTGAGGGTTCCAGGTTCGATCCCCGCTTCTGCCATCCTAGTTACTGCTGTTGTGTCCTTGGGCAAGACACTTTACCCACCTGCTCCCACTGGTTTAAATGAACCTTAGATATCGGGTTTCACAATGTAAAGTGCTTTGAGTCACTAGAGAAAAGCGCTATATAAATATAATTCACTTCACTTCATTACATTTCCTGCGATTAATCCTCATTCAAGAGTGTGATAAATCTGATTATAACGAAATAAAGTGTTTGAAAGCACTCTAAATACTACAATTATAGTATGATCATATTTTATACGCCAGACTTGTCCTATTGTTGGCTTTGTCTTCGTTTGCCTTGGAAGAAAATCTGCCCTTTCATCTAATTTCTTCTTCATTCTCCAGGTCCTACAGTGGAGTTCAGTCAAGCTCCGGAAGAGGAGCTCCTTAAGAGCAGTATGGAGCTAGACCCGGTGGTGCTCCTCTGCCACGTCTCCAGAGACGATGCTGAAGTTGTGTGGTGAGAAGCCCCATTAAAATAAGCAGGAGTAATTACTCCATCGTGCGATTTGATAAATGTTGCAACCCAAACAAGATTTTTTTGATTGATTGGGCTTGTCCAGGTTTAAGGATGGTCGTGAAGTTGAAGCCAGTGACAACATCACTCTGCAGGCAGAGGGAACCCTGAGGAGGCTGATCATCCGCTCAGCCGAAACCTCAGATGCAGGCAGCTACACCTGCCAAGCAGGAAACAACAGCATGGACTTCACCGTCGATGTTAAAGGTAGGTCGCAGGGGACAAGTATCAAAAATACAAACCCCGTTTCCGTATGAGTTGGGAATTTGTGTTAGATGTAAATATAAACGGAATACAATGATTTGCAAATCCTTTTCAACGCATATTCAGTTGAATGTACTACAAATTATAGTTAACTTAGAATGTCATGGCTGCAACACGTGCCAAAGTAGTTGGGAAAGGGCATGTTCACCACTGTGTTACATCGCCTTTTCTTTTAACACTCAATAAACGTTTGGGAACTGAGGAAATTAATTGTTGAAGCTTAGAAAGTGGAATTCTTTTCCATTCTTGTTTTATGTAGAGCTTCAGTCGTTGAACAGTCCGGGGTCTCCGCTGTCGTATTTTACGCTTCATAATGCGCCACACATTTTCGATGGGAGACAGGTCTGGACTGCAGGCGGGCCAGTCTAGTACCCGCACTCTTTTTTTACGAATCCACGCATATGTTGTTCCAAAACCGGTATGTACCTTTAAGCATTAATGGTGCCTTCACAGATGTGTAAGTTACCCATGCCTTGGGCACTAATGCACCCCCATACCATCACAGATCCACGCTTTTGAACTTTGCGTTGATAACAGTCTGAATGGTTCGCTTCCCCTTTGGTCCGGATGACAAGATGTCGAATATTTCCAAAAACAATTTGAAATGTGGACTCGTCAGACCACAGAACACTTTTCCACTTTGCATCAGTCCATCTTAGAGGATCTCGTGCCCAGAGAAGCCGGCGGCGTTTCTGGATGTTGTTGATAAATGACTTTTGCGTTGCATAGTAGACCTTTAACTTGCACTTATAGATGTAGCGACAAACTGTATTTAGTAACGGTGGTTTTCTGAAGTGTTCCTGAGCCCATGTGGTGATATCCTTTACAGATTAATGTCGGTTTTTGATACAGTGCCGTCTGAGGGATCGAATGTCACGGTCATTCAATGTTGGTTTCCAGCCATGCCGCTTACGTGGAGTGATTTCTCCAGATTCTCTGAACCTTTTGATGATATTATGGACCGTAGATGTTGAAATCCCTAAATTTCTTGCAATTGCACTTTGAGAAACGTTGTTCTTAAACTGTTTGACTATTTGCTCACGCAGTTGTGGACAAAGGGGTGTACCTCGCCCCATCCTTTCTTGTGAAAGACTGGGCATTTTTTGGGAAGCTGTTTTTATACCCAATCATGGCACCCACCTGTTCCCAACTAGCCTGCACACCTGTGGGATGTTCCTAATAAGTGTTTGATGAGCATTCCTCAACTTTATCAGTATTTATTGCCACCTTTCCCAACTTCTTTGTCACATGTTGCTGGCATCAAATTCTAAAGTTAATGATTATTTGCAAAAAAAAAAAAATGTTTATCAGTTTGAACATCAAATTTGCAAAACAAAATTCTGTACTCCCTCTGCAGAGCCCCCAGTGATGATTGTGAATCCTAAAGATGACGTTGTGATGGAGCGTTACATTTCTGAGGACATTCAACTGCAGTGCGAGTTGTCTCGTTCTGGCGGAAAGGTGCAGTGGTTCAAAAATGGCGAGGAAGTGGAGGAGGGCAGTAATATCCATTTGTCAAGAGAAGGTCCCTATAGGACGTTGACCATCCTCAGCAGCACAGTGGAGGACGGGGGGGAGTACATCTGCGAGACAAACGGGGACTCTGTATTTTTCCAACTAACTGTCACAGGTAAAAACAGACATTTTTACCTGTAAAATGGCCGCATGTGAATATGTATTCCTTATGTGCCAGAACCCCCTGTACAGATCATTTCCCCCACTGAGTCGGTGCTTGAACTTACTCAGTTGGCTTCCGCAAAGCTCCAGCTCACATGTGAGATCTCAAGTCCCGAAGCTCATGTCGCGTGGTACAAAGATGGCCTGGAAGTAGAGGAGGGTCAGAACCTCATTCTAGAGGTAGATGGTGCAAAACGTCAGCTGGTTATCCCTTTGGCCTCGGTCAAAGATGCAGGAGAGTACTTGTGTGACACTGAAGATGACTCCGTTACCTTCATGGTGACTATTAAAGGTCAGAACGAGGAGAGATGTTTCCCGCAAAGACGTTCAAGGATTAACAGTAATTCTCTTGTGTATTTAGAGCAACCAGTGGCACTTTCACGTCTTGAAAACACACTCAAAGAACTGGAGAGTTTCGCAGGGAAGCCAATCGTGTTGGAGGTCCAGGTGTCACGGCCAGATGCAGGTGTGAAGTGGCTCCTAAATGGGCAAACGATAAAAGAGAGCAGCTCTGCAACCATGACAGAGAACGGTTTAATCCGTCGTTTAACAATCCGCTATCCTTCCGTGGAGGATTCTGGCACGTACAGCTGTGATGCTGGGACTGACAGACTTGACTTCCAGGTCCACGTTTCAAGTAAGACCACCAAACAGGCCACATGTAAGTGTAAAATTTTAATTCCTGCAATTAATTTATTGTTCTCTACAACTTCAGAGCCCCCGGTGAAAATTTTAAGGAAATCTGACATTGAAACAAACCTCAAAGTACTGAGTACTGATGACATTGTCTTAGAATGTGAGCTCTCTAGTACCGAGGCCAAAACCAAATGGTACAAGGACGGCAGTCGTATTGAGGGTGACGGAAGATTCTGTGAGGAAGAGGAAGGCGCTTTCCGCTCACTCGTCATCCTCAATGCTGAGCTTGGAGACTCAGGAGAATACTTTATGGATGCCGGGGATGACAACATCAGCTTTCTGGTTACAGTGCAAGGTATATTTAATTGACTGACCGAAAAATTTTAAAAATATAAACTCTTCGAAACTGCTCTACTTCTCAGAACCTCCAGTAGCCATTTTGGGCAGCTCAAAGGATTCAGACTACCAGGAAATGACAGCAGGTGATGACTTGATCCTGGCTTGTGAGGTGTCCCGTGCCAACGCCTGTGTTCAGTGGTACTGCAATGACAGACTGCTGGTCAATGACTCTCGTACCTTTATCGAATGCAATGGTACTTTAAGGAAAATCATCATCTCGAACGTTCAATCTTCGGATTCTGGAAAGTACGTTTGTGATGCCGTGGATGATAAGATGATCAGTATTGTAAGGATTCAAGGTAAAACCATCTTTCCTAGTACTTTGACCAATGCCGGACATTGAGTGAATCTAACTTCTTTTTCCGATGTTCTCAAAGAACCTCCGGTGAGGTTCATAAATAAGGAAGACGACATTGTTGTGACTAGTTATGAGGCAGAAAGCGTGACCTTGACGAGCTGTGTGTCCAAGGAACATGCTCTGGTACGCTGGCTCAAAGACTGGACACTAGTTGAAGGTGAGCGTTTCCAGGCACTCACTGACGGACATAAGCGTACCCTCACCATCGCACCTTTGAGGCGCTCGGATGCTGGAGAGTACACCTGTGATGTCAGCACTGACCAAATTCATTTCAGCCTGCTGGTAAAAGGTATGACACTTTTTGGACATCAGACGTGATTTCATATTACAGAAGCATGCAAACGCCTGTTTTTAATCCATGCTTTGCAGAAATGAGAATCAAATTTTTAAGACCCATTGAAGACACCGTAGCTCACGCTGACGGAATGGTGACCTTTCGCTGCGAAGTCTGCAAGCCAAAAGCGGATGTGCAGTGGTTGAAGAATGGTGTTGAGGTTGTTCCAAATCGAAGGTTCTCCATTCGAGCAGATGGAGTTGAGCGAAGTTTGACCATCCATCGTTTGACAAGAGAAGATTCTGGGGAGTACGCCTGCGAGTCCAGAGACGACAGAACGGCAGCGATGCTTACAGTACACAGTAAGCAAGACTACATTTTTTTCAGATACATCTTACATTTAGTTGTAATAATAATTCCCGTCATTTCGTCACATCAGTGCCCCGAGTGGTGGAGTTCCTTACTGAGCTCCACAACACAACTGTTCTTGAAGGAGAGGATGCTACTTTCAAGTGTGTGGTTTCGCCTGAGGATGTACAGCTGGTCTGGTTCATGGATAACGAGGTGATCAGCCACGGTGACCGTTTTCAGGTGACACAAAATGGTTTGTGCCACACCTTGCTGATCAGGACGTGCCGGATGTTGGACTGTTCTAAAATCACAGCCGAGGCCGAAGGAACAACAAGCCGAGCTAACCTCAGAGTCCAAGGTAAAACTCATCAACAACAGTATTACTTATCGTACATCAATACTCCATGACCTTGATATCCCTAATCTCCTTCATGTTTAGAGGCTCAAGTTATGTTTACAAAGAAAATGGACGCTGTCATGGCAGAAGAGTTTGATGATGCCACCTTGGAGACAGTGATCAGTCTTGAGATAGGTGAGGTGCAATGGATGAGGCAGGGGGTGGTCATCCAGCCTGGGCCCCGTTATACGCTGACCCAGGACGGCTGTAAACGAAGTCTGACCATTCACAATTTAAATCTGTCGGACCGCGGAACTTACCGCTGCGAAACTCTGCACGACAGGACCCTGGTCAAGCTAAATGTTGAGCGTAAGTGGTGACAATTAAGATATGTTGTTTGCGTTCAGATACACGGGAATACTTTATTTTAAAAGTCTCTAACCGTACCCCTTCTCGTTTAATGCAGCCCGCAAAATCTGCATCCGTAAAGGCCTGACTGATCAGGAAACCTTTGAACACGAGACAGCGTCTTTCGAGGTGGAGTTGTCCCACAGTGACGTTGAGGGCATCTGGCAGAAGGATGGTATTAGAGTGAAATCAAACAACCAGTTAAGAGTGAGCTCCAATGGGCAAGTTCATGGCCTCACCCTTTCTAACCTCACTCTGGAGGACACTGGCACCATTGTCTTCTCTGCCGAAGGGGTGCGGACGACTGCCAGGCTAACAGTCAAAGGTAACAAAAGGACTTTCTGTGGTACTATTCACAACTATGTCCAATATAAATGCCCTGTTTATTCAATTAAAAGAGACTCCAGTGACCATTTTGAGAGCTCTGACTGATCTCCGTGTCGAGGAAGAATATCCTGCCGTTCTGGAATGTGAATTCTCTCGACACAATATTGACGTCAGATGGTTCAAGGTAAAAATCAGTGGATAATTTACAACACAGAATCATTGTTGTATTCGTCAAAAACATAACTTTGTCTATCTTCGACGTAAAATCAAGAGTGGGACCGAACTAAAGCCAGGTACGAACTGCCGGATCTACTCCATGGGGCGGAAGAAGTTCTGTCAAATCCTACGGTGCTCTGTGGCGGATGCTGGTGTCTACACATGTGATGCAGGGGAAATCAATACTTTCTGTTCTGTGGAGGTTTATGGTGAGTCTGACAACATTCTGCCTGCACACAGAAATATAGAGTGGGGAATAATTGTTTGATCCCCTGCTTAATCCCCTTTAAAGGGGAACATTATCACAATTTCAAAAGGGTTAAAAAAAATAAAAATCAGTTCCCAGTGGCTTGTTGTATTTTTTGAAGTTTTTTTCAAAATTTTACCGGTCCCGGAATATCCCTAAATAAAGCTTTAAAGTGCCTTATTTTCGCTATCTTCGAAACCACTTTCCCTGTGATGTCATACAGGGCTGCCAATACAAACAACATGGCGGTTACCACAGCAAGATATAGCGACATTAGCTCGGATTCAGACTCGGATTTCAGCGGTTTAAGCGATTCAACAGATTACGCATGTATTGAAACAGATGGTCGGAGTATGGAGGAAGATAGCGAAAACGAAATTGAATAAGAAATTGAAGCTATTGAGCAAATAGCTATTGACGCTTTTCGGCCATAGCGTGGTTGTACCTAATGAAGTGGCCCATAGCATGGCTGCCTTATTAGCATCGCCGGTAAAATGTGCGGACCAAACGATCAGGACTTTCGCATCTTGTGACACTGGAGCAACTTAAATCCGTCGATTGGTAAGTGTTTGTTTCGCATTAAATGTGGGTATCTAGTTTCAAATGTACATACAGCTACCGTAAATAGCATGTTAGCATCGATTAGCGTAGCATGTTAGCATCGATTAGCCGGCAGTCATGCCGTGACCAAATATGTCTGATTAGCACATAAGTCAACAACATCAACAAAACTCACCTTTGTGATTTCGTTTACTTAATCGTTGTAAATGCATCTGCAGGTTATCCATACATCTCTGTGCCATGTCTGTCTTAGCATCCCTGGTAAAATGTGGAGACACTCTGGCAAACTCAATGGGGGTCTGGCAGCAGAATTCTTGCCAGTGGTGCAACTTGAATCCCTCCCTGTTAGTGTTGTTACACCCTCCGACAACACACCGACGAGGCATGATGTCTCCAAGGTTCCGAAAAATAGTCGAAAAAACGGAAAATAACAGAGCTGAGACCCGGTGTTTGTAATGTGAAAATGGAAATGGCGGGTGTGTTACCTCGGTGACGTCACGTTCTGACGTCATCGCTAGAAGACCGATAAACAGAAAGGCGTTTAATTTGACAAAATTCACCCATTTAGAGTTCGGAAATCGGTTAAAAAAATACATGGTCTTTTTTCTGCAACATCAAGGTATATATTGACGCTTACATAGGTCTGGTGATAATGTTCCCCTTTAAATTCTTGGTACCAACCACCAAGAATCCTGACCCTGAACATACCAGTTGTGTGGCAAAGAAGCACGCAGATCGGCCATGTGCATGAGCAAAAAGTGTGGAGTGAAAAAAAAACACTTAGCACGATCATTAACAAAAGGAAATGCAAGATAAAAGTGAATTGCCCTTACTCTCCAGGTCGATGCAAGATCCCCCCTGTTGGTGTAAGGATCAGGTTTTCGATCAGTCCATGTATAGGCACATCTGGAAGTTTGCCACGGAACCCCTGAATACATACCGTATTTTCCGAACTATAAATCGCACCCGTATAAAAGCCTCACGCACAAAATGTCACAATATCAGCCGCACCGGACTATAAGCAATTCTTGCCAACCCTCCCGGATTTTCAGTGCATCTCCCTAAAATCTCCCGGGACAACCATTCTCCTGAATTTCTCCCGATTTCCAGCCGGACTCAAGGCACGCCCCCTCCAGGTCCGTGCGGCATGTCTTCACGTCCGCTTTTTCTCCATATTAACAGTGTCACGTTTTCGCATAAATGGTAAATGGGTTGTACTTGTATAGCGCTTTTCTACCTTCAAGGTACTCAAAGCGCTTTGACACTACTTCCACATTTACCCATTCACACACTGATGGAGGGAGCTACCATGCAAGGCGCTAACCAGCACCCATCAGGAGCAAGGGTGAAGTGTCTTGCTCAGGGCACAACGGACATGACGAGGTTGGTACTAGGTGGGAATTGAACCGGGGACTCTCGGATTGCGCACGGCCACTCTCCCCACTGCGTCACGCCGTCCCAGCATCTACAGCTTTTGGCGAAAGAATAGGACGAGGATGGACAATTCAACCCTAAACTCACTCCTTTCCGGAATTTTTTTTTTCAGATGCTGCCTGTAAGAGTGATCTAAGTTGTTTGCTGCCATCTCCTGGTGAATGTTGGGTATAGTGTTCTGTGGTTACTTTTTGGTCGGCCAACGGCTTACATCGTATTGCGCACCCTGACGGCAAGTGTGGGAGTCGGTTTTGAAGTATGAAGTAAAGAGACGTAACTTCATCACCTCGCCTGTTCATTGACTCCAACCCAGAATATTACCCTGCCCATACCTATGCTCCTTCAAAGGCTGTGCTACTGGCTGCAAAGCATTGCAATTTAATACAACAATGAGTAGAGGAGTGTCATGTGTGTGTATATGTGTAAATAAATGCACACTGAAATTCAAGTATTTATTTCATTTATACGTATATATAAGAAATACTTGAATTGCGGTGAATTCTAGCTATAAATCAACTCAAGTTATGGAAAACAAATGCCAACATGGCACTGCTATATTTATTATTGAAGTCACAAAGTGCATTGTTGTTGTTTTTTTTAAATGCCTCAAAACAGCAGCTTGGAATTTAGGACATGCTCTCTTAGAGAGAGCGTGAGGAGGTTGAGGTAGGCGGGTTGGGGGGGACAGAGTTGAGGCGGGGGGAGGGGTAGGGGGTAGCTGCAGTTTATATTGTAGCGTCCCGGAAGAGTTAGTGCTGCAAGGGGTTCTGGGTATTTGTTTTGTTGTGTTTAAAATGTGGGGCGGCATAGCTCGGTTGGTAGCGTGGCCGTGCCAGCAACTTGAGGGTTGCAGGTTCGATTCCCGCTTCCTCCATCCTAGTCACTGCCGTTGTGTCCTTGGGCAAGACACTTTACCCACCTGCTCCCAGTGCCACCCACACTGGTTTAAATTGGGTTTCACTATGTAAAGCGCTTTATAAATATGTTTAACTAACTAACTAATAAATATACTCCTCCCCCGTAACCCCGCCCCGGACCCTCGGGACCTTCGTATTGGTCCACCGTGCGACCCTGAACGGGACAAGCGGTAGAAAAATGGATGGATGGATGAATAAACATAGCTTGATTATCCCTTTAAAAATGTGGCGCGATCTGAAACTTCAAACTTCAAGGTTTTCTAGCTACTGCCTCAAAAACTGCTGGGTTTTCTGGTGATATTCGAAGAACGAAAACATAAAAAAATAACAGAGGACCGAATAAATATGTCCCTGAATGTACACAGCGTACTACACGTTATATTCATTCTGATTGTCCCGTGCAACCTGAATTGGTTTATTTCTCCCACAGAGCATAAGCTGACCATTGTGCAGGATCTGGAGGATCTTTACATCCAGGAGGACCAGAATGCCGTCTTTATGTGTGAGGTTTCCCGGGAGGACGTGAACGGAGAGTGGTTTAAGGACGGCCACAAGATCCGGCCCACCTGCACCATCAAGACCCGCACAGAAGGTCACTTCGCACCGTCACATATTTCTCAGACCACGGCTCGTCCTGTCCAATGTAGTCAAGATGGTCGAGAGAACGATACGGGAGAGATTACTAATCAATTTCAGTCAATTAGTCGAGTACAGAACGTTAAGCTAAAGTTTTCAAGGATATGTAAACACGATATTCACTCGCAGTCCTTCAGGTAGCTCTCAGAAGATGTACGCTGTCCATGTTGTGGTCCATGGACCAAAAATTGGCCAGGATGATTGCGGGTTAGCCTAGCCGGGATCCCCACCTGCTGGCGCCACTTTTTGTAACTTGCAAACCCCGGCACTTCCTCTGCGGTCGCAGCCATGGATGACGTCAAGGCTGAGGTTTTTATTCAAGTATTTTACACCTCAGTCTGTTCAACTACAAAAACCAAAACCAGTGAAGTTTGCATGTTGTGTAAATCGTAAATAAAAACAGAATACAATGTTTGCAAATCCTTTTCGACTTATTGAATAGACTGCAAAGACGAGATATTTTTGGCAAATAGTCATTCATTTAGAATTTAATGGCATCGACGCATTGCAAAAAAGTTGTCAGGGGGCATTTTTACCACTGTGTTACATGGCCTTTCCTTTTAAAAACACTCAGTAAACGTTTGGGACTGAGGAGACCAATTTTTGAAACTTTTCAGATGGAATTTTTTGCCATTCTTGCTTGATATAAAGCTTCAGTCGTTGTGGTATTTTAGGCTTCATATTGCACTACACATTTTTAATGGGAGACATGTCTGAACTACAGGCAGGCCAGTCTAGTACCCGCACTCTTTTACTATGAAGCCAGGCTGTGGCATTGTCTTGCTGAAATAAGCAGGGGCGTCCATGATAACGTTGCTTAGATGGCACCATATGTTACTCCAAAACCTGTATGTACCTTTCAGCATTAACAGTACCTTCACAGATGTTTAAGTTACCCATGCCTTGGACACTAACACACCACCATACCATCACAGATGCTGGCTTTTCAACTTTGCGCCTATTACAGTCCATCCAGATGGTTCTTTTCCTCATCTATTTTTCCCCAAAAAATTAAAAATGTGGACTCATCAGACCACAGAACACTTTTAGACTTTGCATCAGTCCATCTTAGATGAGCTCGGCCACAGCGAAGCCGGCGGTGTTTCTGGGTGTTGTTGATAAATGTATTTCGCTTTGCATAGCAGTTTTAACTTGCACTTAGAGATGTAGCGACAAACTGTAGTTACTGACAGTGGTTTTCTGAAGTCTTCCTGAGCCCATGTGGTGATATCCTTAACACACTGATGTTGCTTTTTAATGCAGTACCGCCTGAGGGAGCCAAGGTCACGGGCATTCAATGTTACATGCAGGGATGTCTCCAGATTCTCTGAACCTTTTTATGATATTACAGATTGTAGATGGTGAAATCACTAAATTCCTTGCAATAGCTCGTTGAGAAATGTTGTTCTTGAACTGTTCGACAATTTGCTCACACATTTGTTCACAAAGCGGTGACCTTAGCCCCACGCTTGTTTGTGAACGACTGAGCATTTCATGGAAGCTGCTTTTATACACAATCATGGCACATACCTTTTCCCAATTAGCCTGTTCACCTGTGGGATGTTCCAAATAAGTGTTAGATGAGCATTCCTCAACTTTCTCAGTCTTTTTTGCCACTGGTGCAAGCTTTTTTGAAACATGTTACAGGCATCAAATTCCAAATAATTAATATTTGCAAAAAATAAAGTTTTCCAGTTGGAACATTAAGTGTCTTGTCTTTGTAGTCTATTTAATTAAATTTAGGTTGTAAAAGATTTGAAAATCATTGTATTTTGCTTTTATTTACCAATTACACAACGTGCCAACTTCACTGGTTCATCTAATTAATCATTTTCATGTGCGTAACAACGACGTTAGCGATGTGTCTAATGTGTTACTTTTCATTTGGTTGTCAGAATCACAACAAGGTCAATGCAGGAAATAACCTTTTACCAAGGAAAGCAACAACCAGTACCACGCTAAAAAAAATCTTGATAACAAGTAGAAGAAGGCAACATCAAATCAATGATTGAAGTGACAAGCTTGCATTAGCAACAATACGCACATTGAATCTCATCGACCAGAGGGAACACAATCCAGTGAAAAGCTTGAACAAAGCTGCCGTTACTGCCAAAAAACTGCCGCTGCTAGGCTAACAAACACTGCTTTGAGTGCACTATCGCTGACGTCAAACGTTACAAAGAAACAGGCACCGCCTTTAAAAGACACACACTCTGCTCTCATGAAACGTCTCTCAAATGCATATGCCATATATATATATGATTTTTTTTTTAAGAGTTACGCATCAATTAATTTCGCTAGCAACAGGCACCGCCATTTAAAGACACACTCTGCTCTCATGAAACGTCTCTCAAATGCATATGCCATATATACAAACCGTTTCCATATGAGTTGGGAAATTGTGTTAGATGTAAATATACACGGAATACAATGATTTACAAATCATTTTCAACCCATATTCAGTTGAATATGCTACAAAGACAACATATTTGATGTTCAAACTGATTAACATTTTTTTTTTTGCAAATAATCATTAACTTTAGAATTTGATGCCAGGAACATGTGACAAAGAAGTTGGGAAAGGTGGCAATAAATACTGATAAAGTTGAGGAATGCTCATCAAACACTTATTTGGAACATCCCACAGGTTGGCAGGCTAATTGGGAACAGGTGGGTGCCATGATTGGGTATAAAAGCAGCTTCCCAAAAAATGCCCAGTCTTTCACAAGAAAGGATGGGGCGAGGTACACTCCTTTGTCCACAACTGCGTGAGCAAATAGTCAAAACAGTTTAGGAACAACATTTCTCAAAGTGCAATTGCAAGAAATTTAGGGATTTCAACATCTACGGTCCATAATATCATCAAAAGGTTCAGAGAATCTGGAGAAATCACTCCACGTAAGCGGCATGGCCGGAAACCTACATTGAATAACCGTGACTTTTGATCCCTCAGACGGCACTGTATCAAAAACCAACATTAATCTGTAAAGGATATCACCACATGGGCTCAGGAACACTTCAGAAAACCACTGTCACTAAATACAGTTTGTCGCCACATCTGTATGTGCAAGTTAAAGCACAACGGGCCGCATGGGGCCCCCAGGCCTTAATTTGCCCAGGTCTGTTCTAAAGTATTTATATGCAACCCTCTGGTGTTGACAGATATGCAGTTAGAATAAGTCCTACATTCCTTTTTACTAAAGCCAACTCTTTTGTCTTTTAGGGACCAAACACTTCCTGCTGATGTGCAGCGTCAAAGCTGAAGATGCTGGAGAAATACGCTTTGTGAGCAGAGATGTTGAATCTACAGCTTACCTGGAAGTAGAAGGTACGGTTGTTTGGACGGCCAGTGTATTATATGTCGAGTGTTACATGCTAGTGTTGACAGTTTCCACTCCAGAGAGGGTATTTATGGCTCTTTGAAGGGAGTGGGATTTTGAGGGGCCATTCCTTTCAAAGAGCCGTTCATATTGCAGGTTCATTATTATATATATATATATATATATATATATATATATATATATATATATATATATATATATATATATGTATATATATATATATATAAATACATAAATATATATATAAAAACATAAATATATATATATATATAAAACATATATATATATGTATATATATATATATGTATATATATATATATATATGTATATATATATGTATAAATATGCATGCACATATATATACATATATATATATAAATACATACCTATATATATAAATACATATATATGTATATATATGTATAAATACATACATATATATATATATATATATATATGTATAAATACATACATATATATGTATACATATGCATACACATATATATAAATATATATATATACATACACATATAAATATACATACATACACATATATATATACATACATATACACATATATATGTATACATACACATATATTTGATATATACATACACATATATATACATACATACATACACATATATATATATAAATATATACATATATATACGTACATACATACGTATATATACATACATATACATATATGTACATACATGCGTGTATATACATATATATATACATACATACATACATACGTATATATACGCACATATACATATATATATACATATATATATATATGCATACATATATACATACATATATCCATTTTCTACCGCTTATTCCCTTTTGGGGTCGCTGGCGCCTATCTTAGCTACAATCGGGCGGAAGGCGGGGTACACCCTGGACAAGTCGCCACCTCATCGCAGGGCCAACACAGATAGACAGACAACATTCACACTCACATTCACACACTAGGGCCAATTTAGTGTTGCCAATCAACCTATCCCCAGGTGCATGTCTTTGGACATACATATACATATTTTATTTGTATTTTTTTTACTCTGGCTCATTTTCTAGTCCAGTTGCCAGTGGGCGCTCACCCTTCAATTGAAAGAGCCGTTCAAAAGACCCTATTCGTTCATGAAAGCCGCATCTCCGTGTCACGGCGGTTTGGGCGCTCACGACATTCCACGTCACGTTGTGTATGAGACGCAAAAACAAAGCTAGAACAATAAAGGCTTCGTGGGCAGCGGCGCTAAGAAGCGTGGACTCGTATCGGGACAGGAAAGTTACAGATAAGGTTGCCAAACGTGCCTCGAATGTAATGGAATCGCCCCGTGTTTAGTAACAAAAGTACGAGTGTGTTATCAATCTGTAAATAGACTAAGAAAGAAAGAAATGGACGAGCTTTTTACTGTTCGACCGTTTAAATCGAAACACTTCAATGAAGTTATTGCATGAAAGGTCGCTTTAAATATTGCATTTCACTGTCAGTGGCAACCCTTACCTGCTCCAAAGTGACGGCACCCTCACACGTGACCCTTACGTCACAAAATTCGGCTCATCTCATTGGTTCTCACTGGCGAATGCTACGACGAAACAAAACACAAAATCATTACTGATAAATCCATATTTTTGTTAAAAACATTTTAAGTGATTTAATAAGCCCTTTTTGTCTTAAAAAAATAAAAATAAAAATATATAATTATAAATATTATTTATTAATATTGAATACTTTGATCTGTATTTGCTTTTGTTTTCTTTCCTTGTTGTTAAAAGCGCCTTAAAAGGTGAGTGAATTATAAATGTATGTTTTTTGTTTGATTAAAAAAAAAAGTAAAAAAATAAAATAAAATAAAATAAAAATAAAAGCCGTACTGACAGGGCTGACGCCGAGACAACGCATACGAGTAACAACCTTAATAAGCTCTCTCCTGTGAAGACAAAACAATGAAACAGCTGCAGAAGTACAAATTCGATTGGGAAAAGTAAAATATGTACCTGGAAAAGGTGAACAAGTCTCCAAATTGTACTGCCTTGTTTCCCGCCGCCATTTGTTGCCTGTGTGACGTCATCGTGTGCTGCTATTGGTCATTAAAAAAAATCAGACTAAATTCAAGTTATTTACTGAATCTGAATGAGCCTATAGCTTTGCCCTTTTTTTAAATTATATATATATTTTTTGTATTCAAATTTTGTTACTTTGAATTTACAACCCCCTGGCGCTGTTTTGTACTGTTTTTATAATGTTTTGTAATTTTTTATACTGTTGTTGGTCTTGTTTTGATTATTGTTTCCCAACTGTTTGTAAATGTTGAAATGTATAAATAAACATTAACAAAAAAAAATAGAAAAAAAAATAGATATAAATCAGACAACACAAAACGGTTTGTTGTCCACAAGGCAACTCCATCAACCAACCAGAAGTTAAGCAACAAAGGTTTAATCAACAAAAACGTCACAGCACTTAAGGTAAAATTCGTTTCTATATTATTTTTAGCCTTTTTTAAACTGAAATCTACCCCAAACTACCGACCACTTACTGGTTGCCAAAAAGTAATTCAAAGTAATATTTTGATATTGACATATCTCATTTGTGCATAATTTACAAGGACTACCAGTATTACATATGTCAAAATAAAGTATTTACTGTACTGTTTACCTGTTTATATGCTTTAACAAGTTGAAATCGGCCCCAAATGACCATTTAGTGGTTGCCAAAAAGTGATTCCAAGTAATATTTTGATATTGACACATCTCATCTGTGCATAATTTACTACAATTCCCCTATAAGTATTACATATCAAAATAAAGTACAAAATGTACTGTTAACTTGTTGAAGTTACCCTTAAAAAAACTGAAATCTACTCCAAGTGACCACTTACTGGTTGTCAAAAAGTAATTCAAAGTAATATCTTGATATTGACACATCTCATTCGTGCATAATTTACCAGGACTACCTGTATTACATATCAAAATAAAGTATTTACTGTACTGTTTAATTGTAAGTATCCTTTAAAAAACTGAAATCTACTCTAAGTGACCACTTACTGGTTGCCAAAAAGTGATTCAAAGTAATATTTCAATATTGACACATCTCATCCGTGCATAATTTACTAGATTAACCTACAGAGTGTTACATTTCAACATAAAGTTAACAGATGCACTGTTAACTTTTTGAACTTACTCTTTAAAAAACTGAAATCTACCCCAAACCACCGACCACTTACTGGTTGCCAAAAAGTAATTCAAAGTAATATTTTGATATTGACATATTTCATTTGTGCATAATTTACGACTACCAGTATTACATATGTCAACATAAAGTATTTACTGTACTGTTTAAGTATCCTTTAAAAACTGAAATCTGCCCCAAACGACAATTTAGTGGTTGCCAAAAAGTGAGTGTAAGTAATATTTAGAAATTAATCTAATCGGTGCATAATTGACTTGATCACTCCAATGAGTGCCGGGTCAACATCTTCAAAATGTCCTCTCTCCCTTTCAGAACTTCCGGTGTCCATCGTCAAACCATTAAGGGACAGAACCGCCTTGGAGAAACACAGAGTCATCCTGGAATGTACCGTTTCTTCCCCTCGATGTAGCGCCACTTGGTACCGGGGCAAGGAAAGGCTCGACCCCTCAGACCGGGTAGAAATTCTGGAAGACGGTTGCTGCCGTAAATTGCTCATCCAGCAGGTGGCGCTAAAGGACGAGGGCACTTATAGCATTGAAGTCGGCGAGCACACATCTGAAGCCAAACTCTTGGTGGAAGGTAAGACCGGTACAGATGAGTTCCAGTCTTTGGGTTGGTCCTAACTGGCTAAACGTGTCTCCCGATGCAGCTCAGGAGCTTGTGATGGTGCGAGAGCTGGAGGACGTCGAAGTAACGCAAGGCCGACCGGCGTCTTTCCAGTGTGAGGTGTCCGTGGCTGTAAGCAAACCCCCGTTTTGGACGCTGAACGGCGAGGGCCTTCAGTCCGGGCCCTCAGTCCGCCTGGAGAGCCAGGGCACCGTCCACCAAATGACCCTGAAGACCACCAGTCTGGACATGAGTGGCGTGGTTAAGTTCAACGTTGGCAAAGCAAAGAGCAGCGCGGTGCTCAGCGTGACGGAAGTTTAAATGCTCCTTTTTTTTTTTTTTTTACAGTAATATTTATTTCCCTAAACAAGTTGACTATGACAATCTAAATAAAACAAACTCAAATATGCCAATAAGTTTATTTCTTGTCATCTTATTTAGAATCAACATGTCATAAAACCATCCCATTCCTTTTTGCAGCTATTACAGCTTCAACTCTTTTGGGAAGGCTGTCCACAAGGTTGCCGAGTGTATTTATAGGAATTTTCCACCATTCTTCCAAAAGCTCATTGGTGAGGTCACACACTGATGTCGGGGCTTTCAGTCTCCGTTCTAATTCATCCCAAAGGTGTTCCATCGGATTCAGGTCAGGACTCTGTGCAGGCCAGTCAAGTCCATTCACACTAGACTCTGTCATCCATGTCTTTATGGACCTTGCTTTGTGCACTGGTGCACAGTCATGATGGAAGAGGACGGGGCCCAAACTGTTCCCACCAGGTCGGGAGCATGGAATTGTCCAAAATGTTTCGCTATCCTGGAGCATTCAAAGTTCCTTTCACTGGAACTCAGGGGCCAAGCCCAACTCCTGAGAAAAAACCCCACACCATAATTCCTCCTCCACCAAATTTCACACTCGGCACAAATGTACCGTTCTTCTTGATTTTATACACCGAGTGTATTTATAGGAATTTTCCACCATTCTTCCAAAAGCTCATTGGTGAGGTCACACACTGACGTCGGGGCTTTCAGTCTCCGTTCTAATTCATCCCAAATGTATTCTATCGGGTTCAGGTAAGGACTCTGTGCAGGCCAGTCAAGTTCATCCACACCAGACTCTGTCATCCATGTCTTTATGGACCTTGCTTTGTGCACTGGTGCGCAGTCATGTTGGAAGAGGAAGGGGCCCAAACTGTTCCCACAAGGTCGGGAGCATGGAATTGTCCAAAATGTTTCGCTATCCTGGAGCATTCAAAGTCCCTTTCACTGGAACTCAGGGGCCAAGCCCAACCAACTCCTGAGAAACAACCCCACACCATAATTCCTCCTCCACCAAATTTCACACTCGGCACAATGCAGTCCGAAATGTACCGTTCTCCTTGATTTTATACACCGAGTGTTTTTATAGGAATTTTCCACCATTGTTCCAAAAGCTCATTGGTGAGGTCACACACTTTCAGTCTCCGTTCTAATCCATCCGAAAAGTGTTCAATCGGGTTCAGGTCAGGACTCTGTGCAGGCCAGTCAAGTTCATCCACACCAGACTGCCAAAAAGTGATTTAAAGTAATTTGTTGATATTGACACAACTCTCCTGTTATTTTTCACTGTTTACATTTGAATTACTCTTTTAAAAAGATAACATTCACTCAAATCAACCACTTACTTGTTGTTAAAAAGTAATTTAGAGTAACATCCTGACATTGACTCATCTCATTTGTGCATAATTGAATAGAATACCCTTAGGATTATTATATATATCAAAATAAAGTACCTACTGTACTATTTACTTGTTGAATTAGTCATTAAAACGCTGAAATCTACCCCAGTGGTTGCCAAAAAGGGATTCTAAGTAATATTTTGATATTAACACATATGTGCATAATTTACTAGAATAACCTTAGGATTATTACGTATATTAAAATATAGTATTTACTGTACTATTTACTTGAATTATTTGAAAAAAAAGCTTAAATCTACCTAAAACAATCACATAACGCTTGCCAAAAAGTGATTAATTCTAATATTTTGATATTGACACATTTCATCTGTACATTATATATTTATACCCAAGGAGTATTACTTATCAAAATAAAGTACCGTATGTACTGTTAACTTGTTGAAGTACCTTTTAAAAATGTTAAATCTACCCCAGTTGACCAAATACTGGTTGCCAACAAGTGATTAAGAGTAATGTTTTGACACTGAAAAATCTCAGCAGCTTACTGTACTGTTTACACATTAAAAACTGAAATCCAGCCCAAACAACCACTTACTGGTTGCCAAAATTTGATTCAGAGTAATATTTTGATATTGACATGTCTAATATGTGCATAATTTACTAGAATACCTCAAAGACCGGCGTCTCCCAGTCTCTGTTCTAATTCATCCAAAGGGTGTTCATATCGGGTTAAGGTCAGGACTCTGTGCAGGCCAGTCAAGTTCATCAACACCAGACTCTGTCATCCATGTCTTCATGGACCTTCATGTTGGAAGAGGAAGCGACCCGCTCCAAACAGTTCCCACAAGGTTAAGAGCATGGAATTGTCCAAAACGTTTTGGTATCCGGGATCAGTCAAAGTTCCTTTCACTGGAACTCAGGGGCCAAGCCCAACTCCTGAGAAACAACCCCACACCATAATTCATCCTCCACCAAATTTCACACTGGGCACAATGCAGCCCGAAATGTAAGTGATCAGGTGGTGATATCTTTTGACCGAGTAAAATAAAATAATACACACTTGTTAGAAAACCTACTTTACGTGTTTTTATGATTCACTGACATTGTTTTCTTCTTAGTATTTTAGTTTTAAAGGCTAAGCCTTTATTGTTTTAAATATTTGCCGTACTATAGAACTTTAACATCGATTCATTGAAAAGTGCGTCAAAATTAACACAATTTAGCATCATTCATTATTTCTGTCGGGCATTGTGGCGTCCTGCTCTGTTCAGAGGTCCTTGAACGCAACATGAAAACTACTTTTTTTTTACCGTAATATTTATTTCCCTAAACAAGTTGACTATTACAATCTAAACAAAACATACTCAAATAGGCTAATATGTTTATTTCTTGTCATCTTATTTAGAATCAATATTTCATAAAACATTAGTTTTATTTAGCGTTTACGGGGTTACAGTTCATGTTTGACTTGAAATGACATGAATCATGAGTACAAAAACATACACTATATTGCCAAAAGTATTCGGCCACCTGCCTTGACCCACATATGAACTTGAAGGGCCATACCATTCCTAACCCATAGGGGTCAATATGACGTCCGTGCACCTTTTGCAGCTATTACAGCTTCAACTCTTCTGGGAAGGCTGTCCACAAGGTTGTGTTTATAGGAATTTTCCACCATTCTTCCAAAAGCTCATTGGTGAGGTCCATTTTCGTTCTAATTCATCCCAAAGGTATTCTATCGGATTCAGGTCAGGACTCTGTGCAGGCCAGTCAAGTTCATCCACAGCAGACTCCGTCATCCATGTCTTTATGGACCTTGCTTTGTGCACTGGTGCACAGTCATGATGGAAGAGGACGGAGCCCAAACTGTTCCCACAAGGTCGGGGAGCATGGAATTGTCCAAAATGTTTTGCTATCCTGGAGCATTCAAAGTTCCTTTCACTGGAACTCAGGGGCCAAGCCCAACTCCTGAGAAACAACCCCACACCATAATTCCTCCTCCACCAAATTTCACACTCGGCACATTGCAGTCCGAAATGTACCGTTCTTGATTTTATACACCGAGTGTTTTTATAGGAATTTTCCACCATTGTTCCAAAAGCTCATTGATGAGGTCAGACACTGACGTCGGGGCTTTCAGTCTCTGTTCTAATCCATCCCAAAGGTGTTCTATCGGGTTCAGGTCAGGACTCTGTGCAGGCCAGTCAAGTCCATCCACACCAGAGTCCGTCATCCATGTCTTTATGGACCTTGTTTTGTGCACTGGTGCACAGTCATATTGGAAGAGGACGGGGCCCAAACTGTTCCCACAATGTCGGGAGCATGGGAATGTCCAAAATGTTTTGGTATTCTGGAGCATTCAAGGTTCCTTTCACTGGAACTAAGGAACCAAGCCCAACTCCTGAGAAACAAGCCCACACCATGGGTGGCCAAATACTTTTGGCAATACAGTGTAGATGTTTAAAGTACACTAGGGGATATTATCTCCTGCCCTAAGTTCACTCCCCTGGTCTAAGAAAGCACAGTTTGTAGGTTCTATGTGCACAATTTAGTATCTTAGATCCTCAGACAGCAATCAGTTTATATACGTTTAGATTGGGGTCCGTAGTTTCTTATTGGGGAAATACGTTAATGTCTCTTGTTTTCATGTTAGCATCTAAAATAGTCATCTGGCACCTAGTCACTCTGTTAGTTCTTCGGAGTGCAATAACGGTTATTTTTGGGGGGTAATTTGAATTTAAAATGGCCCTGGGATGAGGTGGCGACTTGTCCAGGGTGTATCCAGACTACCGACAAGCGGTAGAAAATGGATGGATGGAATTTAAAATGGCAAAACTTATTGCCAAGGTTATTATTAATAGTTTATCGCTAAATCCCTAATACGCATTGAGGCTAAAATAATACATGCAACTACTCCGCTAATCAATAATCGATCGATTACTCGATAATTCTGCAGCCATAGTTCTAAACCCACACAGACCAGTTATATGTGCACAAAAAACACACATTTATGTCCTGTTGTGTGTCTTCAGCAAGAAGCTTGTTAGAAAAAAATAAGCCACCAAAACGTCAATAATAAATAAATGGTATTGTGGAGAGGTGGAGCCAGCAAACGAGCAGCGGGGTAGGACATGCTTGAGCCCGGCCCAAGATGGCGGCAAGGAGGCGGGGCTTGCCAGGAGCGTGGCTTGTGCACCGGGACACAATTGACTTATCTCCTCACAGTGTATAAAAGGGGAGAAGGAGGAGAGATCGGCGCAGAAGGAGTTGGAGAGCCTGCAGCAGCGGATGAAGAGCGGAAACAAACAACAGACGAGGACGAGGACAAGCAGACCGTGAGCGAGCAGTGGAGAGGAGGAGCTGAAAAGCGATCCAACCCGGCAAGAGAAATCTTAGTGCAAAATGTGAACGACTCTCCCTGTCGCTCGGGTTCCATGGACCACTCAGGAAGGACATTAACGCTTGAACAGGTTTGACTCTCGTTTTCAGGTACTCCTCTCCACTGCTCGCTCACGGTCTGCTTTTCAGCCGCCGTCGTCCTCGTCTGCTGTTTGTTTCCGCTCTTCATCCGTTACTGCAGGCTCTCCAACTCCTGCCCTGATCTCTCCTCCTTCTCCCCTTTTATAGACTGTGAGGAGATAAGTCAATAGTGTCCCGGTGTGCGAGCCGCGCACCTGATCTCGCTCCCAGCACATCCCCGCCGCCATCTTGGGCCGGGCTCCAGCGTGTCCTGCCCCGCTGCTCGTTGGCCGGCTCCGCCTCTTCACAGGCAAAAACACAACCTAAGAGTCAACTACCCTTGCACTAAAGTTCCCGTCTTGCTGGTTGAAGGATCATTCTGAAAAAAGTGTGGGATCCTCCCAGAATTACAAGAGGGCTTGGTTCATGAACCCAAGAAAACCATCAGTAACACACGGGGTCGTTACAGATTGAGATCCTGCGGTCCGATTCAGACAAGAAAGTACATCTGCAGGCCAGTCTGACATACAATCTTGGATGAGAAAGTCCTGACCTCATCCTGAACACTGAACGGGCTTTCAGCATGACAACGATGAAAAAAAAAAAGAGTGTTCTGTACAAGAACTGGAACCTTGTCATTCACAATCCAGTAACGGGGCTTCAACGCTCAAATTGCCAAGCGATAGCCTCAAAATATTCCATATTAGAGGACTGGACCAAAATCATTGTGACCTGTAATACAAAGCCCAAAACTAGTGAAGTTGTCACATTGTGTAAATGGTAAACAAAAACAGAATACAATGATTTGCAAATCCTTTTCAACTTATATTCAATTGAAAAGAATGCAAAGACAACATTTTTAACTGTTGAACAGGAAAACTTTGTTATTTTTTGCAAATATTAGCTCATTTGGAATTTGATGCCTGCGACATGTTTCAAAAAAGCTGGGACAAGTGGCAAAAAAGAAAGTTGAGGAATGCTCATCAAACACTTATTTGGAACATCCCACAGGTGTGCAGGCTAATTGGGAACAGGTGGGTGACCATGATTGGGTTGAAAAGCAGCTTCCCAAAAAAATCATTCACAAACAAGTGAAATGAAGTGAACTATATTTATATAAAGCACTTTTACATAGTGAAACCCAATATCTAAGTTACATTTTCAAACCAGTGTGGGTGGCACTGGGAGCAGGTGGGTAAAGTGTCTTGCCCAAGGACACAACGGCAGTGACTAGGTTGGCAGAAGCGGGGATCGAACCTGGAACCCTCAAGTTGCTGGCAAGGCCACTCTACCAACCGAGCTATACCGCCCCAAGCATGGTGGCGATATAGTGGTGACCCTCGCCCCAAAGATGCAGCGAGGGTCACCACTTTGTGAACAAATTCGTCAGCAAATTGTCCAACAGTTTAAGAACAACATTTCTCAACCAGCTATTCCAAGGAATTCAGGGATTTCTTCATCTACAATCAGTACTTACATCAAAAGGTTCAGAGAATCTGGAGAAACCACTGCACGTAAGCGATGATATCACGGACCTTTGATCCCTCAAGCGGTACTGCATTAAAAAGCGACATTACAATGTAAAGGAAAGCGAAAACCATTTATCAACAACACCCAGAAACGCCGCCGGCTTCGCTAGGGCCTTAGCTCATCTAAGATGTACTGATGCAAAGGGGAAAACCCTCAAGTTGCTGGCACGGCCACTCTACCAACCGAGCTATACCGCCCCAAGCATGGTGGCGGTATAGTGGTGACCCTCGCCCCAAAGATGCTGCGAGGGTCACCACTTTGTGAACAAATGCGTCAGCAAATTGTCCAACAGTTTAAGAACAACATTTCCAAAGAATTCAGGGATTTCACCATCTACAATCCGTACTTACATCAAAAGGTTCAGAGAATCTGGAGAAACCACTGCACGTAAGCGATGATATCACGGACCTTCGATCCCTCAAGTGGTACTGCATTAAAAAGCGACATTAGAATGTAAAGGAAAGCGAAAGCCATTTATCAACAACACCCAGAAACGCCGCCGGCTTCGCTAGGGCCTGAGCTCATCTAAGATGTACTGATGCAAAGTGGAAAACCCTCAAGTTGCTGGCACAGCCACTCTACCAACCGAGCTATACCGCCCCAAGCATGGTGGCGGTATAGTGGTGACCCTCGCCCCAAAGATGCAGCGAGGGTCACCACTTTGTGAACAAATGCGGCAGCAAATTGTCCAACAGTTTAAGAACAACATTTCCAAGGAATTCAGGGATTTCACCATCTACAATCAGTACTTACATCAAAAGGTTCAGAGAATCTGGAGAAATCACTGCACGTAAGCGATGATATCACGGACCTTCGATCCCTCAAGCGGTACTGCATTAAAAAGCGACATTAGAATGTAAAGGAAAGCGAAAGCCATTTATCAACAACACCCAGAAACGCCACCGGCTTCGCTAGGACCTGAGCTCATCTAAGATGTACTGATGCAAAGTGGAAAACCCTCAAGTTGCTGGCACGGCCACTCTACCAACCGAGCTATACCGCCCCAAGCATGGTGGCGGTATAGTGGTGACCCTCGCCCCAAAGATGCAGCGAGGGTCACCACTTTGTGAACAAATGCGGCAGCAAATTGTCCAACAGTTTAAGAACAACATTTCCAAAGAATTCAGGGATTTCACCATCTACAATCAGTACTTACATCAAAAGGTTCAGAGAATCTGGAGAAACCACTGCACGTAAGCGATGATATCACGGACCTTCGATCCCTCAAGCGGCACTGCATTAAAAAGCGACATTAGAATGTAAAGGAAAGCGAAAGCCATTTATCAACAACACCCAGAAACGCCACCGGCTTCTCTAGGGCCTGAGCTCATCTAAGATGTACTGATGCAATGTGGAAAAGTGTTCTGTTGTCTGACGAGTCCACATTTCAAATAGTTTTTTGGAAACTGTGGACGTTGTGTCCTCCAGATCAAAGAGGAAAAGAACCATCCGGATTGTTATAGGCGTAAAGTTCAAAATCCAGCATCTGTGATGGTATGGGGGTGTATTAGTGGCCAAGGCATGGGTAACTTACACATCTGTGAAGGCACTATTAATGCTGAAAGGTACATACAGGTTTTGGAGAAACATATGTTGTCATCTAAGCATTGTTATCATGGACGCCCCTGCTTATTTCAGCAAGACAATGCCAAGCCACGTGTTACAACAGCGTGGCTTCATAGTGAAAGAGTGCGCATTGTCAAGCCTAAAATAATACCACAACAGAGACACTGGACTGTTGAACAACTAAAGCTGTACATCAAGCAAGAATGGGAAATAATTACACCTGAAAAGCTTCCAAAATTGGTCTCCTCAGTTCCCAAACATTTACTGAGTGTTGTTAAAAGGAAAAGGTCATGTGACACAGTGGTAAAAACGCCCCCCGTGCCCACTTTTTTTGCAATGTGTTGCTGCTATTAAATTCTAAGTTAGTGATTTGTGGAAGGGGCGTGGTCCACGTGTCCCCTGTGGGCAGGGCATGCGCAGCAGGTGAGGAGATTTCTCAGCTGGAACGAGTCATCTAATCACCTGTCTCTTTATCAGCAGCGTCGGAGACCATGAGGAGGAGGGGAGTGAGCACTGACGAGGAAGACAAGCCAGAAGAAAGACATTTGCACGGAAGAGCAAAGACATAAAAGACTTGTAACAGCTGGGGTCTGCAGCCTTGATTTAGGCTTATTATTTGCAAAAAAAAAACATTAAATATTCAATATCTAGTCTTTGCAGTCTATTCCATTGAATATAAGTTGAAAAGGATTTGCAAATCATTGTAGTGTTTTTATCCACGAATTACGCAACGCACCAACTTGACTGGTTTTGGGTTTCGTGCAGCATGGACCAACTACAAAAAAACGTTACTTATTCCACTCAATGAAATACGAATGATTTCATAACCTTTATTTGGTGTTTTCTGTTAAATAATCCTGCCATAGAAAACTATGTATGTTATGTATAAGTGGCTATACAACATCAGCAGGTATCAAATACTAATTTGCCCCGCTATATTAATGACACGTTTGCTTTGTTGCTGTGCAAAACACAAATCTACTGAACATGTGAGGTACAGTAGCAGCCCTGTCGTGACTTCAGACAAATTCCTCGTCATAAAAACCCTCCCCGAAAAACAAATTAGAAAATAATTACTGTTAGGTGCCTATAACAGTAATGTTCTATTACTGCAGTCTTCTGCTGGCATTGGACTTGATCATTTGCATACTGGAAAGCTGAGGAATGGCATTGAAAAGTGAAAAAAAAATAATCACTATTTAGGAAAAAAAAAAGAGGATATGCTTGGGTTTTGATTGCCAGGATCTTCTTAAAACATGAATACTGTCCCAGAAAAACCATAATAAAATGAGTTGAATGATCATCCCTGCTTTTCTTCAAAAGCAGTCTTTCGAGGCCACACTGCTTGGGTCAACTCATATCTGGAATTGTTCAATTCCACCTTAAAGGCCTACTGAAATAAGATTTTGTTATTCAAACGCTCCATTCTATGTGTCATACTTGATCATTTCGCGATATTGCCATATTTTTGCTGAAAGGATTTAGTAGAGAACATCGACTATAAAGTTCGCAACTTTTGATCGCTAATAAAAAAACCTTGCCTGTACCGGAAGTAGCAGACGATGTGCGCGTGACGTCACGGGTTGTGTAGCTCCTCACATCTGAACATTGTTTACAATCATGGCCACCAGCAGCTAGAGCGATTCGGACCGAGAAATTGACAATTTCCACATTAATTTGAGCGAGGATGAAAGATTCGTGGATGAGGAAAGTGAGAGTGAAGGACTAGAGTAAAAACAAAAAAGACGAGGGCAGTGGGAGCGATTCAGATGTTATTAGACACATTTACTAGGAAAATCCCTTATCTGCTTATTGTGTGTTTTAATGAGATTCTACAGTCGTACCTGTACAACCTGAAGGACGGAGGGGTGTGGTGACCACCAGAGTCTCTGAGGGAAGCCACGTTTCTCGTCGAGGCGAAGGCAACCAGGCTGAGATTTTTTTTTTTTTTTCCCCCTCCTCTGCGGTGTAAGTATCCGACGGTCGGGGGCGGCCGGTGGGAGGAGGCAAGGGAGTCCGCAGCTGCAGGAGGAACGACGCAAGCTCTCCGCTCATGTCTACGGTAAGAGCCGACTTATTACAACAATTTTCTCACTGAAACCATGTTCGCTTGACCGCTCTGTTCCACAGTAAAGCTTCACCGTCATCTTTCAGGAATGTAAACAATGAAACACGACGTCCCACTGGGGTGAGTTTTTCCTTGCCTTTATGTGGGCCCTACCGAGGATGTCGTTGTGGTTTGTGCAGTCCTTTGAGGCACTTGTGATTTAGGGCTATATAAATAAACATTGATTTATTGAACAAGGAAACACCGGCTGTGTTTGTGTTGCTATAGGCGGCCGCAATACACCGCTTCCCACCTACAGCTTTCTTCTTTGACGTCTCCATTATTAATTGAACAAATTACAAAAGATTCAGCAACTCAGACGTCCAGAATACTGTGGAATTATGCGTTTAAAGGATAATTCTGCTACAATCCGAGACGTCACTGACGTTTTCAACAGGATATTTCGCGCGAAATTTAAAATTGCAATTTAGTAAACTAAACAGGCCGTATTGGCATGTGTTGCAATGTTAATATTTCATCATTGATATATAAACTATCAGACTGCGTGGTGGGTAGTAGTGGGTTTCAGTAGGCCTTTAAGAACAAGTCAGTACGATTTTTGTTCCTACATTTGCAACACCGCTTAGTCATTTAAAAAAAATCAACAAAATGAATCCAGATGGGTTTTAGAGTGGATTGTTGCTTTAAATAGAGAAACACTTGCAACCTTTGCATGAGTTTCCAGCCTATGTGTACCGTTTCGGGAATAAAAGAGAAAAAAAGACGACGTGCTTAGCGACCTGACGGACTTATTGACGTTCTGCACTTCCTATGCTCCTCTTAAGAATTCAAGTTTCGCTCAAAAGGTGGAAGTGAGCCAGTCCAACGCAACCGAGTTTACAGCAAGTGTGACATTTGACCTCTGTGGCACGGCAGGTGTGGCTAAAATATTTGTTTTTGTAGCAAAGTTTAAAAAAGGCACATTCTGGATGCCAGCTGACAGAACAATGGAGTCCTCGGAATTGCCCGCGAAAAAAGGCAAAAAAAAAAAAAAAAAGTCCTTAAAAATCCACGCAGGTGTCGCTTCCTGAGCTGAGGAATGGGAAGGCTGATGTAGAGCGCGTTTCCTGCTCGACCAGGAGGTGGCGGCGCCAACAATACGGAAGACTTCCTGGCATGGGAAGAGTCTCAGTCTGGGTGGGGACCCTCACTGATGGGACTTTGATTGTGTCGGATTTACATGCTGGTTTTGTTCGATGTGTATTTTTTTTTTTTCCTTCTTAATTCTGTTAGCTTGTGGCCCCTTGGTGCTTGAGGACTGTGTAGACGTTGTCCACTTTGCTTAGCCGCTCGAAGAAAGGGATGAGGTCCAGCAGCTCGGTGTCGGACATGTCATCGAACCACGAGGCCACGGGCACCTGGGGATGACCACACAATCTGTCAACCGGCGAGACAGGATAAAGGATGCGCTTGTTAAACCTATTTTTTTATGGGTGTCCCCATTTTACACTTCCAATACCAAACCGATATTGGAGCCCTGAGTAGTGTGAAGTGAATTATATTTACAGTGGGGCAAAGAACTATTTAGTCAGTCACCGATTGTGCAAGTTCTCCCACTTAAAATGAGGACAGAGGTCTGTAATTTTCATCATAGGTACATTTCAACTGTGAGAGACAGAATGTGGAAAAAAAAAAACAATTCACATTGTAGGAATTTTAAAGGGGAACATTATCACCAGACCTATGTAAACGTCAATATATACCTTAATGTTGCAGAAAAAAAGACCATATGTTTTTTTAACCGATTTCCGATCTCTAAAAGGTTGAATTTGTCGATTTAAACGCCTTTCAATTATTTTGCTAGTTTCTATGCTAAGCTCCTTTTGTTTTCCGGCTCCCATGCTAGCTCTTTTAGTTTGTTATCCACCTTGTGGGCGCTTTTTGTTTCACCCCTTTTGTTTGGTGTTTTATTAAACCAATGCCTGCCTCCTATTCTGCAACTTCGGGTTCGTCAACAATTAACTTTGACACTATACGTGTTAAACATTCTTGTATTATTATTAAACACCATTACCTTGTTAAAGGGGAACATTATCACCAGACCTATGTAAGCGTCAATATATACCTTGATGGTGCAGAAAAAAGACCATATGTTTTTTTAACCGATTTCCGATCTCTAAAAGGTTGAATTTGTCGATGTAAACGCCTTTCAATTGTTCGCTCACCTTTCGCCCGTGACGTTACAATAGGAAGCAATCCACCATTTTCGCTGTTTCCCCTCAGCTGCGGCTGATTGGCACCTGACCGCTTCTATTTGATCCTGTTTTGTCCTCCAGTCCAGTGCTGGATTATTGTCATCTATTGTCGATTTGTGTCATGCCATGTCGTGTCATGTCTTTGCGGCATAGCGGTAAGCTATATTCGTTAGATGTTTGTAGCTTACTGTTTTTTGTTCCCTGCTTCCAGTTTGTTTTCATATTACAAGTACGACTTCTATTTTCCTGCTCGCTACCCGCCAGCTTCCACGCTAGGCCCTTTTGTTTTTGCTAGTTTCTATGCTAAGCTCCTTTTGTTTTCCAGCTCCCATGCTAGCTCTTTTAGTTTGTTATCCGCCTTGTGTGCGCTTTTTGTTTTACCCCTTTTGTTTGGTGTTTTATCAAAACCAATCCCTGCCTCCTATTCTGCATCTTGGGGTTCGTCAACAATTAACTTTGACACTATACGTGTTAAACATTCTTGTATTATCATTAAAAACCATTAACTTGTTAAAGGGGAACATTATCACCAGACCTATGTAAGCGTCAATATATACCTTGATGGTGCAGAAAAAAAGACCATGTGTTTTTTTAACCGATTTCCGATCTCTAAAAGGTTGAATTTGTCGATGTAAACGCCTTTCAATTGTTCGCTCACCTTTCGCCCGTGACGTTACAATAGGAAGCAATCCACCATTTTCGCTGTTTCCCCTCAGCTGCGGCTGATTGGCACCTGACCGCTTCTATTTGATCCTGTTTTGTCCTCCAGTCCAGTGCTGGATTATTGTCATCTATTGTCGCTTTGTGTCGTGCCGTGACGTGTCATGCCTTTGCAGCATAGCGGTAAGCTATATTCGTTAGATGTTTGTAGCTTACTGTTTTTTGTTCCCTGCTTCCAGTTTGTTTTCATATTACAAGTACGACTTCTATTTTCCTGCTCGCTACCCGCCAGCTTCCACGCTAGGCCCTTTGGTTTTTGCTAGTTTCTATGCTAAGCTCCATTTGTTTTCCAGCTCCCATGCTAGCTCTTTTAGTTTGTTATCCGCCTTGTGTGCGCTTTTTGTTTTACCCCTTTTGTTTGGTGTTTTATTAAACCATGTTTCCTTACTCAATCCCTGCTTCCTATTCTGCATCTTGGGGTTCGTCAACAATTAACTTTGACACTATACGTGTTAAACATTCTTGTATTATCATTAAACACCATTAACTTGTTAAAGGGGAACATTATCACCAGACATCTGTAAGCGTCAATATATACCTTGATGTTGCAGAAAAAAGACCATGTGTTTTTTTTAACCGATTTCCGATCTCTAAAAGGTTGAATTTGTCGATTTAAACGCCTTTCAATTATTTTGCTAGTTTCTATGCTAAGCTCCGTTTGTTTTCCAGCTCCCATGCTAGCTCTTTTAGTTTGTTATCCGCCTTGTGTGCGCTTTTTGTTTTACCCCTTTTGTTTGGTGTTTTATTAAACCAATGCCTGCCTCCTATTCTGCAACTTGGGGCTCGCCAACAATTAACTTTGACACTATACGTGTTAAACATTCTTGTATTATCGTTAAACACCATTAACTTGTTAAAGGGGAACATTATCACCAGACCCATGTAAGCGTCAATATATACCTTGATGGTGCAGAAAAAAAGACCATATGTTTTTTTAACAGATTTCCGATCTCTAAAAGGTTGAATTTGTCGATTTAAACGCCTTTCAATTGTTTTGCTAGTTTCTATGCTAAGCTCCTTTTGTTTTCCAGCAACCATGCTAGCTCATTTAGTTTGTTATCCGCCTTGTAAGCGCTTTTTGTTTTACCCCTTTTGTTTGGTGTTTTATTAAACCAATGCCTGCCTCCTATTCTGCAACTTGGGGTTCGTCAACAATTAACTTTGACACTATACGTGTTAAACATTCTTGTATTATCGTTAAACACCATTACCTTGTTAAAGGGGAACATTATCACCAGACCTATGTAAGCGTCAATATATACCTTGATGTTGCAGAAAAAAAGACCATGTGTTTTTTTAACCGATTTCCGATCTCTAAAAGGTTGAATTTGTCGATTTATACGCCTTTCAATTGTTTTGCTAGTTTCTATGCTAAGCTCCTTTTGTTTTCCAGCTCCCATGCTAGCTCTTTTAGTTTGTTATCCACCTTGTGTGCGCTTTTTGTTTCACCCCTTTTGTTTGGTGTTTTATTAAACCATGTTTCCTTACTCAATGCCTGCCTCCTATTCTGCAACTTGGGGTTCGTCAACAATTAACTTTGACACTATACGTGTTATACATTCTTGTATTATCGTTAAACACCATTAACTTGTTAAAGGGGAACATTATCACCAGACCTATGTAAGCGTCAATATATACCTTAATGTTGCAGAAAAAAAGACCATATGTTTTTTTAATCGATTTCCCATCTCTAAAAGGTTGAATTTGTCGATTTAAACGCCTTTCAATTGTTTTGCTAGTTTCTATGCTAAGCTCCTTTTGTTTTCCAGCTCCCATGCTAGCTCTTTTAGTTTGTTATGCGCCTCGTGTGCGCTTTTTGTTTTACCCCTTTTGTTTGGTGTTTTATTCAACCATGTTTCCTTACTCGATGCCTGCCTCCTATTCTGAATCTTGGGGTTCGTCAACAATTAACTTTGACACTATACGTGTTAAACATTCTTGTATTATCATTAAACACCATTAACTTGTTAAAGGGGAACATTATCACCAGACCCATGTAAGCGTCAATACATACCTTGATGTTGCAGAAAAAAGACCATGTGTTTTTTTAACCGATTTCCGATCTCTAAAAGGTTGAATTTGTCGATTTAAACGCCTTTCAATTGTTTTGCTAGTTTCTATGCTAAGCTCCTTTTGTTTTCCAGCTCCCAAGCTAGCTCTTTTAGTTTGTTATCCGCCTTGTGTGCGCTTTTTGTTTTACCCCTTTTGTTTGGTGTTTTATTAAACCAATGCCTGCCTCCTATTCTGCAACTTGGGGTTCGCCAACAATTAACTTTGACACTATACGTGTTAAACATTCTTGTATTATCGTTAAACACCATTAACTTGTTAAAGGGGAACATTATCTCCAGACCTATGTAAGCGTCAATATATACCTTAATGTTGCAGAAAAAAAGACCATATGTTTTTTTAACCGATTTCCCATCTCTAAAAGGTTGAATTTGTCGATTTAAACGCCTTTCAATTGTTTTGCTAGTTTCTATGCTAAGCTCCTTTTGTTTTCCAGCTCCCATGCTAGCTCTTTTAGTTTGTTATCCGCCTTGTGTGCGCTTTTTGTTTAACCCCTTTTGTTTGGTGTTTTATTAAACCATGTTTCCTTACTCAATGCCTGCCTCCTATTCTGCAACTTGAGGTTCGTCAACAATTAACTTTGACACTATACGTGTTAAACAGAAAAAAAGACCATATGTTTTTTTTAACCGATTTCCGATTTCTAAAAGGTTGAATTTGTCGATTTAAACGCCTTTCAATTGTTCGCTCACCTTTCGCCCGTGACGTTACAATAGGAAACAATCCACCATTTTCGCTGTTTCCCCTCAGCTGCGGCTGATTGGCACCTGACCGCTTCTATTTGATCCTGTTTTGTCCTCCAGCCCAGTGCTGGATTATTGTCATCTATTGTCGCTTTGTGTCGTGCCGTGTCGTGTCATCTCTTTGCAGCATAGCGGTAAGCTATATTCGTTAGATGTTTGTAGCTTACTGTTTTTTGTTCCCTGCTTCCAGTTTGTTTTCATATTACAAGTACGACTTCTATTTTCCTGATCGCTACCCGCCAGCTTCCACGCTAGGCCCTTTTGTTTTCGCTAGTTTCTATGCTAAGCTCCTTTTGTTTTCCAGCTTCCATGCTAGCTCTTTTAGTTTGTTATCCGCCTTGTGTGCGCTTTTTGTTTTACCCTTTTTGTTTGGTGTTTTATTAAACCATGTTTCCTTACTCAATGCCTGCCTCCTATTCTGCATCTTGGGGTTTGTCAACAATTAACTTTGACACTATACGTGTTAAACATTCTTGTATTATCGTTAAACACCATTACCTTGTTAAAGGGGAACATTATCACCAGACCTATGTAAGTGTCAATATATACCTTGATGTTGCAGAAAAAAAGACCATTTGTTTTTTTAACCGATTTCCGATTTCTAAAAGGTTGAATTTGTTGATTTAAACGCCTTTCAATTGTTTTGCTAGTTTCTATGCTAAGCTCCTTTTGTTTTCCAGCTCCCATGCTAGCTCTTTTAGTTTGTTATCCGCCTTGTGTGCGCTTTTTGTTTTACCCCTTTTGTTTGGTGTTTTATTAAACCATGTTTCCTTACTCAATGCCTGCCTCCTATTCTGCATCTTGGGGTTCGTCAACAATTAACTTTGACACTATACGTGTTAAACATTCTTGTATTATCGTTAAACACCATTAACTTGTTAAAGGGGAACATTATCACCAGACCTATGTAAGCGTCAATATATACCTTGATGTTGCAGAAAAAAAGACCATATGTTTTTTTAACCGATTTCCGAACTCTAAAAGGTTGAATATGTCGATTTAAACGCCTTTCAATTGTTCGCTGTCGGAGCGATGACCTTCCGCCCGTGACGTTACAATAGGAAGCAATCCACCATTTTCGCTGTTTCACCTCACCTGCGGCTGATTGGCACCTGACCGCTTCTATTTGATCCTGTTTTGTCCTCCAGTCCAGTGCTGGATTATTGTCATCTATTGTCGCTTTTTGTCGTGCCGTGTCGTGTCATGTCTTTGCGGCATAACGGTAAGCTATATTTGTTAGATGTTTGTAGCTTACTGTTTTTTGTTCCCTCCTTCCAGTTTGTTTTCATATTACAAGTACAACTTCTATTTTCCTGCTCGCTACCCGCCAGCTTCCACGCTAGGCCCTTTGGTTTTTGCTAGTTTCTATGCTAAGCTCCTTTTGTTTTCCAGCTCCCATGCTAGCTCTTTTAGTTTGTTATCCGCCTTGTGTGCGCTTTTTGTTTCACCCCTTTTGTTTGGTGTTTTATTAAACCATGTTTCCTTACTCAATGCCTGCCTCCTATTCTGCATCTTGGGGTTTGTCAACAATTAACTTTGACACTATACGTGTTAAACATTCTTGTATTATCGTTAAACACCATTACCTTGTTAAAGGGGAACATTATCACCAGACCTATGTAAGCGTCAATATATACCTTGATGTTGCAGAAAAAAAGACCATGTGTTTTTTTAACCGATTTCCGATCCCTAAAAGGTTGAATTTGTCGATTTAAACGCCTTTCAATTGTTTTGCTAGTTTCTATGCTAAGCTCCTTTTGTTTTCCAGCTCCCATGCTAGCTCTTTTAGTTTGTTATCCGCCTTGTGTGCGCTTTTTGTTTTACCCCTTTTGTTTGGTGTTTCATTAAACCATGTTTCCTTACTCAATGCCTGTCTCCTATTCTGCATCTTGGGGTTCGTCAACAATTAACTTTGACACTATACATGTTAAACATTCTTGTATTATCATTAAACACCATTAACTTGTTAAAGGGGAACATTATCACCAGACCTATGTAAGCGTCAATATATACCTTGATGTTGCAGAAAAAAGACCATATGTTTTTTTAACCGATTTCCGAACTCTAAAAGGGTGAATTTGTCGATTTAAACGCCTTTCAATTGTCGGAGCGATGACCTTTCACCCGTGACATCACAACATGAAGCAATCCGGCATTTTCTCAAACACATTACACACACAAGTCAAATCAGCTCTGTTATTTTCCGTTTTTTCGACTGTTTTCCGTACCTTGGAGACATCATGCCTGGTCGGTGTGTTGTCGGAGGGTGTAACAACACGATCAGGGACGGTTTCAAGTTGTTTTACATGGAGTGTGCATCGATTATCACGGCACGCTGATCGATGCTAACATGGCAGAAATGGCAAGAATGTGTGGATATCCTGCGACACTCAAAGCAGATGCATTTCCAACGATAAAGTCAACAAAATCACAAAGGTGAGTTTTGTTGATCTTATTGACTTATGTGCTAATCGGACATATTTGGTCACGGCATGACTGCCAGCTAATCGATGCTAACATGCTATATTTACATTTGTAGCTATATTTAATGCCAAACAAACATTTACCAATCGACTGATTTAAGTTGCTCCAGTGGTCAAAAGATGCAATCGGTGGTTAGAAGGCGATCGCCGAATAGCTTCAATAGCTATTCGCTCAATAGCTTCAGTTTCTTCTTCAATTTTGTTTTCTCCATCTGCCTCCACACTCCAACCATCCGTTTTAATACATGCGTAATCTTTTGAATCGCTTAAGCCGCTGAAATCCGAGTCTGAACCCGAGCTAATGTCGCTATATCTTGCTGTTCTATCCGCCATGTTTGTTTGTATTGGCATCACTATGTGACATCCAGGAAAATGGACGGTGGATTTAGAGATAGCGAAAATCAGGCACTTTAAAGCCTCTTTTCAGGATATTCCATGATGGGTAAAATTTAAAAACAACTTTAAAAAATAAATTAAACCACTGGGAACTGATTTTTATTGGTTTTAAGCCTTCTGAAATTGTGATAATGTTCCCCTTTAAAGAATTTATTTGTAAATGATGGTGGAAAACAAGTATTTGGTCAACCATTCAAAGCTCTCACTGATGGAAGGAGGTTTTGGCTCAAAATCTCACGATACATGGCCCCATTCATTCTTTCCTAAACACGGATCAATCGTCCTGTCCCCTTAGCGGAAAAACAGCCAAAAAGCATGAAGTTTTCACCCCCATGCTTCACAGTAGGTATGGTGTTCTTGGGATGCAACTCAGTATTCTTGTTCGTCCAAACACGACGAGTTGAGTTTATACCAAAAAGTTCTATTTTGGTTTCATCTGACCACATGACATTCTCCCAATCTTCTGCTGTAACATCCATGTATCTATTTTGATATAAACTCAACTCGTCGTGTTTGGAGGAAGAAGAATACTGAGTTGCATCCCAAGAACACTACACCTACTGTGAAGCATGGGGGTGGAAACATCATGTTTTGGGGCTGTTTTTCTGCTAAGGGGACAGGACGATTGATCCGTGTTAAGGAAAGAATGAATGGGGCCATGTATCGTGAGATTTTGAGCCAAAACCTCCTTCCGTCAGTGAGAGCTTTGAATGGTTGACCAAATACTTATTTTCCACCATAATTTACAAATAAATTCTTTAAAATTCCTACAGTGTGAATTACTGGATTATTTTTTCACATTCTGTCTCTCACAGTGGAAGTGTACCTATTATAAAAATTACAGACCTCTGTCATCATTTTAAGTGGGAGAACTTGCACAATCGCTGGCTGACTAAATACTTTTTTGCCCCACTGTATATAGCGATTTTCTCTAGTGATTCAAAGCGCTTTTACATAGTGAAACCAGATATCTAATACAGGTTTCGCTGCCAATGGGGGCAGTGTAGCGTACCTAGATGAAACACATATTTTGCACAATCAGCCTTTTCATATAAAGCCATAAAGCAGGGGTGTCCAAACTTTTTCCACTGAGGACCGCACACGGAAAAATTAAAGCATGAGGGGGCCATTTTGATGTTTTTCATTTTTAAACCATAAAAAAATATATGTATTTATTAAATGTATTTTACCTTTAGGGGTCCCGGGGACCATAAAAGGTCTTAGTTATTAAAATGTTAAGTCAAATTTTTATTATTTTTAATTTAACGTTTACAGTAAATCTCTATATAAACTAAAAAAAAAAAAAAAAAGGTTTTATGGTTTTTCTGTCAAACACATCTTTGTTTTTTTAATAGTAAAACTGAAATATGCAGTATTTAGTAATTAGAGCCCTGAAAGATCAATAATGCAGGACCCCATTGATTTTAATTATTTAATATTTTTGAGTAATCACAGTGAAAAGATAATTAAAATACCACTAAATATATTTGGGATCCAAAAGATGCCCCACTCATAAAGTGAAACATTAGTTTTTTAAAACATTTTTTTTACTTTCAACACTTACATTACGAGAATAACTTCAGATATATCTGTCAATGTTACGTTTAAACTGTTATTTTGCTTGTTTTATGCTATTTTGTCAGAGAAAACTTTGTTTTTATATGGCAAATACACAATATGTGCAATATTTACCACATGAAATATTTTAAAGTGAAATATTTGAACTAATTGTAGCTTTGAAAATAATTCATTATAACATGGATTTTTTTGTCATTATTTTATGGCAAAAAAAATCAAAAATAAAGAAAGACAAAAGGAAAAAAACATCCTGCATGGCAGCTTTGTGTCAACATTGCAACTTTTTCTAGAAAGATTTCACCTCATTCTGATATTTTTTAAGTTCTCTTTTACTTTTGCAATAGCATTTCCAGAATGTGTGGCGGGCCGGTAAACAATTAGCTGCGGGCCGCAAATGGCCCCCGGGCCGTACTTTGGACACCCCTGCCATAAAGGAATGGAAAAACCTCACAACAAACTTGAAAAGTTTAACAGATTACTCTTCATTTACAATTGAAGTTAAAAAATGGCTTTGGAGGAATCAAAGCTGCTCACACGGTCACTAAGGTGGACACTATGTTTGGCAGATCAACTTAAAGTGTATTATATTTATCCAAGACAGCATTTTTGTTGTAAATTGAGAGGTGTGTCTGTTAAAATCATGGTTGTTTTTACAAATGATGACAGATTTGAAGAAGAGCATGTATTGTCTTTGTGTGATGATGTAAATGAGATGTGGTTGTATTGTATATTAAGTATGTGTCCATGAAAGGCCATTTTATGACTTTTCTTAAATTGATTACATGATAAGGTATGATTTTATTGTCATGTTTTTTTTTTGCATGATTGTTGTATCCCTTTACTTTAGGTAGCCAGGGACTGCGGATGGAAATGACCTATTTAGCTATAATCTGGTACAGAAAATATCTGTCTTTGAGCTTAATGGTTCTGTGCATTTTCCCTTCAAATAAAGACTAAACTAACAAGTTGCATTTAAACCAGTGTGGTTGGCACTGGGAGTAGGTGGGTAAAGTGTTTTGCCCAAGGATGGCGGAAGTGGGGATCAAACCTGAAACCCTCAAGTGGCTGGCACGGCCACTCTATCACCCGACCTATATCACTGATACCGATATTAATCGGACACATTTATAGTGAATACTTTTGTTATTTTGTAGTGTGTAATGTCAGAAAAGGCTTGGTCAAGCAAAATTACTCAAAAAACAATATCTATAAAAAAATACCAACCTCTTTATTATTAACAAACTGGAGTGTAGGCATGCCATCTTTAAATTGATGTGGTAATTTGTTTTTGGTGACACCTGGTGGCCACTATCATTCCTTCATGTGGCTGTACATTAAATCAGGCGGACAAGTTTGTTTAAATCAGGGGTGCCCATTACGTCGATCGCGAGCTACCAGTCGACCGCGGGGGGTGTGTCAGTCGATCACGAGCCAGGCTTTTAAAAAAATAGACCTAAAAATTAGTGATCATCAATCTTCACCAAGACGTCACTTAAATGACATTCACGGTACCGGAGGGTCTTGTGAGATGACGCTGGCTGCTGCAAGATCATTATTATTAAAATATGACCAAGAGGAAGGCGAGAAACACTTTTTATTTCAACAGACTCTCGCGCCGTACCTTCCGTCAAAACTCTAAAGGCCGACTGCACATTTCCTATCTTCACAATAAAAGCCCTGCTTCATGCTGCCTGCGCTAACTAAATACAGAGTCTCGGAAAACTGGCGTGCACAAGCGATCCCTCAGAAAGCTGGCGTGCACATCACTTGTGCACGCCAGCTTTCCTAGACTCTTATTTTGTTAGCGCAGGCAGCATGAAGCAGGGCTTTTATTGTGAAGATAGGAGATGTGCAGTCGGCCTTTAGAGTTTTGACGGAAGGGACGGCGCGAAAGTCTGTTGAAATAAAAAGTGTTTCTCGCCTTCCTCTCTGTTATTTTTTCATAATAATGAACTGGCAGCAGCCAGCGTCATCTCACAAGACCCTCGGGTGCCGTGAATGTCAATCAAGCAAGCTACGGAATTTGCCGCCAATGTTTTTCTTTTAAAGTGTATGGAAGCTGGATGAATTAGATGCCAAAAACCAACCACTTTCATGTGGTATTGTACAGAAAGGACAACTTTTTTTCTCCTCCATTTGAAAATGTGGGCCTTATCATCATTACTGTCTGATTCCAATCAATGCAAGTCATCAGAATCAGGTAATACACCAACTTATATTCTTGTCTTCGTGAAAGAAAGACATCTATATGTGTTACACATGCTTGTATTATCATTAAACACATTTAACTTGTTTACAAAAATGTCTCGTTCATAAATAAATAAATATAAATTATATATATAAATGAGGTAGATCCCCTCGAGTTGGTCAATTGAAAATTAGCTCGCCTGCACAAAAAGTGTGGGCACCCCTGGTCTAAATGTTATATTTTGTATACTTTTTTTATGTTGAAAAATGTGTTTTAAGATGCAATATTGTTCACTCACGAATGTCTCGCTTGTGTGCTTAGCTGTTGTGTAGCTGCAAGCTCCTAGTAGCCTCCAGTCTCTTATGTTTACCTTTTAAAAATGACTTGACTAAAATACTGTAAATTGAGGACTTTTTTCCCTTCACTTTGAGCTCATGAAAAGGCGCGGTTTACTTATGGATTTTTTTCTGCTGTTGACAGTATTCAAAATAATTGTTGTTGTTTTTTAAAACTTCCTACTCCTTTTCGAACATGTTGAATAGACAAACTGGAAATTGTGATGTATCATGTTGTATGCATGCATGTTAGAAATGAACTTCAAACTCTCGTAAACTCCAACTCAAAAACACTTACAGGGTGTTTTATTGTTTGTGCTATGGCGCCATCTTTTGGACAAATTCGCTCAATGCAGGGGTTTGCGGTGTTCTTTTATTTATCGATATTGCCTGATTGATTGAGACTTTTATTAGAAGATTGCACAGTAAAGTACATATTCTGTACAATTGACCACTAAATACCCAAATGAGTTTTTCAACTAGTTTAAGTCGGGGTCCACGTAAATGAATTCATAGTAAGTGGTCTTGCCTGTGTGGAGTTTGCATGTTCACCCCCGTGAGTGCGTGGGTTCCCTCCGGGTACTCAGGCTTCTTCCCACCTCCAAAGACAGCACCCGGGGATAGGTTGATAGGCCCTAGTGTGTGAATGTTGTCTGTCTATCTGCGATGAGGTGACAATTTGTCCAGGGTGTACCCTGCTTTCCGCCCGAATGCAGCTGGGATAGACTCCAGCCGACCCCCGCAACCCCAAGAAGTGCAATCGGTACAAAATGGATGGATGTTTGTTTGATTTTTTTCTAAATTGGAGTACTGTTCAGTCTTTGAGATGTGCACAGCGTTCTACTCGTATGGATTGTTCATTCATCACTCCAAGTAAGATTTATAAGTTTCACAATATAACTAAAACTTTTCATACTTACTAAACCGTCCCATGTGTGATGGAGGAGGGCTTTCGTGCATATTTGTACGTGCTATTGTAATGTTTGATTGATACTTTTATTAGTAGATTGCACAGTTCAGTACATATTCCGTACAATTGACCACTAAATGGTAACACCCCAATAGGTTATTCAACTTAAGTCGGGGTCCACGTTAATCAATTCATGTAATGACGCTAGCGTCGTTAAGATTAGCTAATACGCTAACACGTTTACAGGCATCTGTGTTAGTATTCAATTACAACGGCATTATTTTTGTTTTGTTTCAGTTTCACCAATTTCTCAGTAAACTCACCGTAGAGTTATTAAGTCTGTTTGGATCAGGGGTGCCTACACTTTTTCTGCAGGCGAGCTACTTTTCAATTGACCAACTCGAGGGGATCTACCTCATTTATATATATCATTTATATTTATTTATTTATGAACGAGACATTTTTGTAAACAAGTTAAATGTGTTTAATGATAATACAAGCATGTGTAACACATACAGATGTCTTTCTTTCACAAAGACAAGAATATAAGTTGGTGTATTACCTGATTCTGATGACTTGCATTGATTGGAATCAGACAGTAATGATGATAACGCCCACATTTTCAAATGGAGGAGAAAAAAAGTTGTCCTTTCTGTACAATACCACATGAAAGTGGTTGGTTTTTGGCATCTAATTCATCCAGCTTCCATACACTTTACAAGAAAAACATTGGCGGCAAATTCCGTAGCTTGCTTGATTGACATTCACGGCACCCGAGGGTCTTGTGAGATGACGCTGGCTGCTGCCAGTTCATTATTATGAAAAAATGACAGAGAGGAAGGCGAGAAACACTTTTTATTTCAACAGACTTTCGCGCCGTCCCTTCCGTCAAAACTCTAAAAGGCCGACTGCACATTTCCTATCTTCACAATAAAAGCCCTGCTTCATGCTGCCTGCGCTAACAAAATAAGAGTCTCGGAAAGCTGGCGTGCACAAGTGATGTGCACGCCAGCTTTCTGAGGGATCGCTAGTGCACGCCAGTTTTCCGAGACTCTGTATTTAGTTAGCGCAGGCAGCATGAAGCAGGGCTTTTATTGTGAAGATAGGAAATGTGCAGTCGGCCTTTAGAGTTTTGACGGAAGGTACGGCGCGAGAGTCTGTTGAAATAAAAAAGTGTTTCTCGCCTTCTTCTCTGTCATATTTTAATAATAATGATCTTGCAGCAGCCAGCGTCATCTCACAAGACCCTCCGGTACCGTGAATGTCATTTAAGTGACGTCTTGGTGAAGATTGATGATCACTAATTTTTAGGTCCATTTTTTTTAAAAGCCTGGCTCGAGATCGACTGACACACCCCCCGCGGTCGACTGGTAGCTCGCGATCGACGTAATAGGCACCCCTGGTTTAGATGATTGGAGAGCTAGTTTCCGCAGCTTGTGGGTCCGTGACGGTGACTTCTGTTTTTTCGATCTGACGTTTTACTGCCCTGTTACAGGCACCATTGGGAAACAATTAAAATATGTAAATAAACATTTGCAAAATCTTTGTGTCAATAAATCAAGTCGCAAAGTATATATATGAGGCTAATATACGGAAAAAAAATGTTTTTCCTCCAAAAATTTTGTGGGTGCAGTAAATATCTTGGTGTGCTCTATAGTCTCAAAAATACGGTACAAGAAAAGACCAATGGTGCTTAGTGGAGGACATCTAAATGTTAACTGACTGTCCAGTGTTATATACAGTGCATTCGGAAAGTATTCACAGCGCTTCACTTGTTCCATATTTTGTTATGTTACAGCCTTATTCCAAAATATATTCATTATTCCTACATTATTGATACAAATTATTGTTACAGTGTAATAATTATTGTTACCTGTGGTAATGCCACTATGATACAACATTTGTATTATAATCCTTGAACAAAGTAACAGTGAAACTCATGTGAATAATCACTGAATGGAGAATTGGGGGTGGGATTAAATAAGGTATCTTCTTCCCACTCCCTTTCAGGCAAAACCAAACAATCATCTATTACATACTATACATTAGAGATGCGCGGATAGGCAATTATATCATCCGCATCACCAAAGTAGTCATTCACCCGCCGTCCACCCGAACCAACATTTTATCAGGACCGTACCCGCCCGCTGAAATACATCAGAGGTCGGTTGCCTTTACCACTCACAGAGCTATTTAACCCTGTTTCGCAGAGTAATGAAGACAACTGGAGCCGTTAACGTTCCCGCGACTATCCAATAGTTCATCTTGATTACAAGAATAAGGGCTTGCTGTGAAGCCATTGCCCTAGACACCTTCAACAACATGTACGAAACGATTGTTGGTCCGGCAACATGATGTGTGCAACTTCCGTAATTACACGTTCAAGATTGAAAGGCATACTGGGTGATACAGAGTACACTGATGGTTGTGATATAAACAACTTTAACACTTACTAATATGTGCCACGCTGTGAAGCCACACCAACACAACAGATACCCATAATCCTTTGTATCCGCGACACTTCAATCAATCAATCAATGTTTACTTATATAGCCCTAAATCACTAGTGTCTCAAAGGGCTGCACTCCCTGAATATATTTTACACCCCCGCGCCGCCAACCCTGCCCACCTTACCGACGCACGGGGGGGGGTGTAAAATATATTTTCAGGAAGTGTCACGGATACAAAGGATTATGGGTATTTGTTGTGTTGGTGTGGCTTCACAGCGTGGCGCATACTAGTAAGTGTTAAAGTTGTTTATATCACAACCATCAGTGTACTCTGTATCACCCAGTATGCTGAGGGGGGGGGGGGGGGGGGGGTGCTGCTAGTGTGGTGTATAAAATAGTCAGGAGGTGTCATGAATACAAAGGATTATGGGTATTTGTTGTGTTGCGTTTATGTTGTGTTACTGTGAGGATGTTCTCCCGAAATGTGTTTGTCGTTCTTAATTGGTGTGGCTTCACGGCGTGGCGCATATTACTAAAAGTGTTAAAATTGTTTATATCACAACCATTAGTGTACTCTGTGTCACCCAGTATGCCTTGCAGTCGTGTGCGTGTTGCCACAGAAGCTACACACAACATGATGCTGGACTGACAAGCAGATCGTACATGTTGTAGAAGGCGACAAAGCCAATGGCTTCATAGCACGCCCTAATACTTGCTATCTGGGTGACTACCTGCAGTCATTCAGGAGAATAATAGCGTCTCTTATTGTCTTCTTCGCTTTATGACACGGGTCTTAAATGGCTCTTTGAATGGCAAAGGATAACGATCACAGAACCATGCATATCAAATATTTCCGGATGGTTCAACCGCCACCCGCCCGAATCTAATTAAAATCTATTTTTTCGTCATGTCAACCGCCCGACCTGCGGTTTATCCGCGGATGAGACCGCAAACCACGCATCTCTACTATACATTACCTTTTGCACTATATTAATTTATATTATATGTTGTCAACTTTGTATTTTTTTTATCATTAATATTTTTATGTCATTGCATGAAATAAATAAATGAAATGAAAATGTAATACATTCATTTTTGTCCTCAGAATTTTCTAGACAAAACCCCATAATGGCAATGTGATTTAAAAAAAAATAAAATTAAAAATAAAAAAAAATCACATGTACTTAAGTATTCACAGTCTTCGGTTAATACTTGATGATGCACCTTTGGCAGCAATTACAGCCTCAAGTCTTTTTGAATACGATGCCACACCTATCTTTGGGCAGTTTTGCCCATTCCTCTTTGCAGCACCTCTCAAATTCCATCAGATTAGATGAGATTTAGTTTTCATCCATTGCTGCATTCATCTTTCCCTCTATGCTGACTAGTCTCCCAGTTCCTGCCACTGAAAAACATCCCCAGCATGATGCCGCCACCATATTCTTTACTGTCCGGATGGTATTGACCTGGTGGTGAGCAGTGCCTGGTTTCCTCCAAACATGACACTTGGCATTCATGCCAAAGAGTTCAATCTTTATCTCATCAGACCAGATAATTTAGTTTCTCATGGTCTGAGACTCTTTCGGGTACATAATGGCAGACTTTTTACAAAGAAATGGCTTCCGTCTTGCCACTCCACCATACAGGCCTGATTGGTAGATTACTGCAGAGATGTTTTTACGTTCTTCCGAGTAAAATGTCGTTGCTCTGACATAGTGACTAACTGGTTCTTGATCACCTTCTGGACTAGACTAGGATGAATGCATCAATATACAGAAACATCCTGGATGAAAACCAACGCTTCTCATCTAACTTGATGGAGCTAGAGAGGAGCAGCAAAGAAGAAAGGGCTAAACTGTTCAAAAGATAGGTGTGCCAAGCTCGTGACATCGTTTTCAAAAAGACTTGAGGCTGTAATTGCTGCTAAAGGTCATCAACAAAGTATGCTGGAAATACCTACAGTCGTGGTCAAATATTAACATACACTTGTAAAGAACATAATGTCATGGCTGTCTTGAGTTTCCAATAATTTCTACAACTCTTATTTTATTGTGATTGAGTGATTGGAGCACATACTTGTTGGTCACAAAAAACATTCATGAAGTTTGGTTCTTTTATGAATTTATTATGGGTCTACTGAAAATGTGACCAAATCTGCTGGGTCAAAAGTATACATACAGCAATGTTAATATTTGGTTACATGTCCCTTGGCAAGTTTCACTGCAATAAGACGCTTTCGGTGGCCATCCACAAGTTTGTGGCAAGCTTCTGGTAGAATTTTTGACCACTCAATTTTTGACCTTCTGGTGGTCAGATGAAACAAAAATTTAGCTTTTTGACCACAATACCACTTCATGAATGTTTTTTGTGACTAATAGGGGTGTAACGGTACACAAAAATGTTGGTCCGGTACGTACCTCGGTTTAGAGGTCACGGTTCGGTTCATTTTCGGTACAGTAAGAAAACGACATAATATAAATTTTTTGGTTATTTATTTACCAATTATGTAAACAATGGCATAACATACATACACACACAGGGTCCATTGCCAGGGTTAATGTGGTCAACATGTATAAAATAAAAACTAAACAATACAAGGCTCAGAATGGTTTCTTAACAAAACATTTCTACATAAAAAGTGCTTTTTTTGATTGATTGATTGAGACTTTTATTAGCCTGGCTAACTTAACAGTAAGAGGATATATGAGCTGATTGTTCTTCCACCATAGAAGTGGGTCAAAATCTAGTTTTTAATGCAAAATGGACTTAAATCTGCTGCTATAAAAACATTTGTTATTGCTTTAGCCCTGCCTGACTCGCCGAGGAGAGGCTGCTTGAATGCGGTGGTGATGCTTCAAATGGGTTAGCATGTGTTATGAGAGTAGCGTATGTGTGTGGCCCTTTAATATGTGACAGCATGTGACGTCAGTAAGTGTGTGGGCGAGCGAGGTGAGGGAGCTGGTGTTTAGTTGGATTGGCTGTGTGCAAGACATCAATGAAGCCACGATTTGCAACTAATAGACGGACTCTTCATTTACCCTGGAGTCCGGGGCTGTGGAGACCCACTGCCGGGTAGAGTGAAGGGTGTTGCCCCCGAGAATATATCAGCCCTGGAGGTGTGTCTCCCCTGTGCTGCTCGACAACGGTCTGGGAGCAGGAAAGGCGCAACACATGTTTGACGTATTGTCAGAAGCAGCTGCTGAACAATATCGGCAAACCTCCGTCCTCCATTGTTGTATCACGCAGTCAAAGTGTTCCCAAACGGGAGATCTTAACGAGGCAGGAGGGTCTTCCAGCTCTGGCTTTTACATGTTGTCCTAGCCCGGTCGCTGCTAGCATGTGTACTGGTTCAGTACACCTCCGAACCGAACCTCTGTACCGAAACGGTTCAATACAAATACACGTGCCGTTAAACCCCTAGTGACCAACAAGTATGTGCTCCAATCACTCTATCACAAAAAAAATAAGAGTTGTAGAAATGATTGGAAAGTCAAGACAGCCATGACATTGTGTTCTTTACAAGTGTATGTAAACTTTTGACCACGACTGTATGTACATGTGATTTTTTTTTTTGTTATTTTATTTTATTATTTTAAATGCAAACCAATATCATTCGATAAAATATTGTTTGCTGATATCCGATATATATATCATATCGGATCAGGACACCCCTTCTATTATTTGTCTCCACCATGGGTGCCCTAAAAAATAGAAACTGTGGACCCCCCTGCTTTAGACCGACTGGGCTCAGTATGGGATGACTCACGGCGTTGTCAGGATGGAAGATGTAAGAGGCAGGGGAGTTGTCTACAATGATGACTTTGTTTAGGTCGCGACCCAGGCGACTTAAATCCTTGACGTAATTTCCTCGGTGGAAGACGCAGGACTCCCGAAAAAGACGACAGCGGAAGGCTCCCCACTTGTCCAGGAGGTCGGAGACCGGGTCGGCATACTGAGTCGGGGAGAAGAGTGGACGGATGAGATGAATGATGTTCAACGTTAAACACACGCATCTTACCTTGGCTAAACTGGCGGTGAACAGGACACACTCGAACATTTCTCCCATCCTCTTTAAGAACTCGTCTACATGAGGTCGCTTCAGCACATACACCTGGAAACCATAGCAAACCTTAGACCAGGAGGCATTGGAAAATGTTTCTGCAAACTTATTATGTGAACCTTTTCCATCCATCCCTATCGGGGTGACAGGGGGGCTGAAGCCTATACCAGCTGTATGTGAACCTTTGATGCGTCTCAAATCATCTTTGATTGATTGATTGATTGATACATTTATTAGTAGATTGCACAGTTCAGTACATATTCCGTACAATTGACCACTAAATGGTAACACCCGAATAAGTTCAACTTGTTTAAGTCGGGGTCCACGTTAATCAATTCATGGTAACACAACCATTCCAGAGAGCTGTAAATGCATATGAAGCCAATGTTTCCCACATAAGCATTTATGCCTCGTAAGCAGGTTATAAACGTACCAGGTGTGCCAAAGAATAAGACAATAAAATAGGCGGCTCAATTTGGCTTGTAAAGCGGTAAATGGAATTCGATTTGTAGTTTTAAAGGCCTACTGAAATGGGATTTTCTTATTTAAACGGGGATAGCAAATCCATTCTGTGTGTCATACTTGATCATTTCGCGATATTGCCATATTTTTGCTGAAAGGATTTAGTAGAGAACATCGACGATAAAGTTTGCAACTTTTGGTCGCTAATAAAAAAGCCTTGCCTGTACCGGAAGAAGCAGACACATGCGTGTGACGTCACGGGTTGTGGAGCTCCTCACATCTGAACATTGTTTTCTAATCATGGCCTCCAGCAAAAAGAGCTATTCGGACCGAAAAAGCGACAATTTTCCCATTAATTTGAGCGAGGATGAAAGATTCGTGGATGAGGAAATTAGAGTGAAGGACCAGAAGAAAAAAAAAAGGCGATTGCAGTGGGAGCGATTCAGATGTTATTAGACACATTTACTACGGATAATTCTGGAAAATCCCTTATCTTTCTATTGTGTTGCTAGTGTTTTAGTGAGATTAAATAGTACTTGAAAGTCGGAGGGGTGTATTGACCGCGAGTGTCTCTGAGGGAAGTCACGCAGCTGCAGGAGGACGCTGGCTCCGCTGATGTCGCCTGTAAGAGCCGACTTATTACCACAATTTTCCCACCGAAAACTGCCGGTTGACATGTGGTCGAGATACATGTTCGCTTGACCGCTCTGATCCATAGTAAAGCTTCAGCTTCGGGAATTTTCAACAAGGAAACACCGGCTGTTTGTGTGGCTAAAGGCTAAAAGCTTCCCACCTCCAACTTTCTACTTTGACTTCTCCATTATTAATTGAACAAATTGCGAAATATTCAGCAACACAGATGTCTAGAATACTGTGTAATTATGCGATTAAAGCAGACTACTTATAGCTTGGATCGGGCTGGAAAATAATGTCCGCTACAACCCGAGACGTCAAACGCCCGCGTCATCATACCGTGACGTTTTCAACACGACACTTCGTGGGATATTTAAAATTGCAATTTAGTAAACTAAAAAGGCCATATTGGCATGTGTTGGAATGTTATTATTTCATCATTGATATATAAACTATCAGACTGCGTGGTCGGTAGTAGTGGGTTTCAGTAGGCCTTTAAACATATTTTTTTGCTTTTTAAGCCTAATCTTTTATACAAATTTGATTACCGTTTAATGTCACCCACATTGATTGATTGATTGAAACTTTTATGAGTAGATTGCACAGTACAGTACATATTCCGTACAATTGACCACTAAATGGTAACACCCGAATAAGTTTTTCAACTTTTTTAAGTGGGGGTCCACGTTAATCAATTCATGGTAAATCCCCCCCACTGTCACAAATAGATTGCAGTAGGGCGTCATTACACTAATATTTTCAACTCACTGATACTTCAGAAAAATATTCCATACTTGTTACAATACTTAAAAGCAAATAAAAAATTTTAAAAAGACAGCGGAATACAATATAAATGTATTTATCCACAAGGAAAATACAAAAAATAACCTCTATTACAACTCGGCATGGGTACTTTTCACATTTGAACCGATACAGTACCAATTCCTGGTACCTGGGAATCAATAACAGTACTCAATGGTAACAATTTTTGGTACTTTGGTGTGTGTTCATGTATTAAATGTTTTTTTTTTTTAAATAAAACAATCTTTATTTAACATGGCTGATAATGACAACAGTGCTGTCCAGTTTTTATATCTCGATTATCAATACTTCTGAGTCTAATTTGCAAGTATTATATAGTATACATTTAAATTTTATTTTATTGCCATCCCAAAATGTTAAATGGCAGTAGTGTAGAGACTAGAGTGTGTTGCCAAGTCAAGGAGTAGTCTTTGCCATAAACTGAATGTACGAGTCTAGTCTTTTGTTAAGTCCAACAAAGTGTTTATACTGCAAGTATTGTAATTATTAGACACTAGCTGTTGTATTGTAGCGTGCATCTTAATTGTAGTTTTCATTAACCAAATGGGTCAAGCGTTGAAATAGCCATGTAGAGTCGTCAATGCTAATCAGTAGCGTGTATATGAAACAGCCAATGTAAAATAGCATCGAGCTAGCCCTTTTAAAAAGAGTGGACCCTTACAGTACACGTGAGTGTTTTTTATTATGCAGACTTGTTTAGTCTGCATTGAAAATTCTCTGTTACCCAGTAGGGGTTTAAGCTGGCCGAGTCCAATCGGCTGTGAAATCACACACAACAAAGGTATCGAATAGAGATGCCCGATCTTATCGGCCGATAAATGCTTTATAATCTAATATCGGAAATTATCGGTTTCAAAATTATCGGCAACAGTTTCAAAAACTAAAATTACGACTTTCAAAACACCGATGTGTACAAGGACGTAGGGAGGAGTACAGAGCGCCAATAAACCTTAAAGGCACTGCCTTTGCGTATTATCTAAGGCATACTTGGTCAAAAGCCATACAGGTCACACTGAGGGTGGCCGTATAAACAACTTTAACACTGTTACAAATATGCGCCACACTGTGAACCCACACCAAACAAGAATGACAAACACATTTCAGGAGAACATCGGCACCGTAACACAACATAAGTTAGTTAGTTAAACATATTTATATAGCGCTTTTCTCTAGTGACTCAAAGCGCTTTACATAGTGAAACCCAATATCTAAGTTACATTTAAACCAGTGTGGGTGGCACTGGGAGCAGGTGGGTAAAGTGTCTTGCCCAAGGACACAAGGGCAGTGACTAGGATGGCGCAAGCGGGAATCGAACCTGCAACCCTCAAGTTGCTGGCACGGCCACTCTACCAACCGAGCTATGCCCAGAATACCTTGCAGCACTAACTCTTCCGGGACGCTACAATATAAACCGCAGCTACCCCCTACACCTCCCCCCACCTCAAATCTGTCCCCCCATCCCGCCTACCTCAACCTCCTCATGCTCTCTCTAAGAGTGCATGTCCTAAATTCCAAGCTGCTGTTTTGAGGCATTTAAAAAAAAAAAAACAATGCACTTTGTGATTTCAATAATAAATATAGCAGCGCCATGTTGGCATTTTTTTCCATAACTTGAGTTGATTTATTGTGGAAAACCTTGTTACATTGTTTAATGCATCCAGCGGGGCATCACAACAAATTTAAGCATAATAATGTGTTAATTCCACGACTGTATATATCGGTATCGGTTGATATCGGTATCGGTAATTAAGAGTTGGACAATATCGGATATCAGCAAAAAAGCCATTATCAGACATCTGTAGTATCGAAATATGGCACGGTTTGATTTTAGGTGAATCCACACCTGGTAGCACCAACAGAATTTAGTCGGTGCCAATGAAAGTACCGAATCTGGTACCGATCCCTAATTACAACATTAATGATTAATACTAGGGATGCAACGAAATGAACATTTGTGGCCGAAGCCGAATAAAATTTAAACGCTTGGCCGAATGCAGTTTTTCATAATTTTTTTAATATTGCATAAATAGCCTAGAATAAATATTTAGACATGTTTTTCAAATAAAGAAATTTTTTATTGAATATTGACATTTTTTTAAATATTCCAGTAGCCTTTGCTTTTCAAAAAAAGCACAAAGTTTTTCATTTATATTAGGCCTTCAAACAAAACATGCATTCCAAAAAAAAAACTAAGTGCATTAAAGTGGATAAACCCACAACAAATGAACTATTGTCCTTTTGGCAAAAGTCTGCTTAGCCACAGTAGATATGCTAATAATGTAAACAGAAGGCTCAAGTAAATCTCAATTAAGTGTGTGCTTGTAACCTCATACACTTATACAGGTAGCCTACACAACAGGCTAATAATGTAAACAGAGGCCCCACTAAATCTCAATAAGTGTGTGCTTGTAACCTCATACACTTATACAGGTACACAACATATCCCAATGTCACCGCGTCACTGCACGTTGGTTGATTGCGTCACCGCGTCAAAAAATTGCGTCACACGCCACTATTCGGCCTTGTTTTTAACTCATTCCACTGAAGGCCGAATGTGGCTTTTTTTGCCATATTCGGCCGAATATATTCGGTTACCGATTAATCGGTGCATCCCTAATTAATAATAAATAACACTAATAAAGATTTCAAAATGAACACAAAGGAAACTGCAGGTATAATATTACAGGTTTCAGGGTATCTGAAGTAGTGTAAAAACTATAAAAAATAATATAATAAACAACGAGTAGTATTAGTCACGTTCAAATGAGTATTGTATCGGATGTAATGTTTTAGTATTGATGCATTTTTAGGATTAAACCCTAGTTTGCAGTCCTGTGGGAAACACTGGAAGCTAAAATAAACTTGTAAATGACTGACATTGAAAAATTGGGACTCATTCCTCCATCTTTTCTTCTCTTTGTGGTATTGGTGGCTGAGGGCCACGTTCCCGAACCAAGTCATCCGGAATAGGCTGGGCTTGTTTGAACAAACCTATCCTGGATTACTTGAATCTGGCCCGGGCCTCCTGGCAGGGCTTGTGTCTTTTAAGTGCCTTTCCCTGAAACCAGCTGGATGCAGCGGTTCTACAATTCAAAAAAGACGTGCTTTTGTGCCGACGAAGCATGGTTCTGGACGGGGTGGGGGGTGGGGGGGGGGGGGGGGGGGGGTTGGGGGGAGAAGATTTTCAGCAGGTGGAAAAGTGTGTGAGGCGTTACCTGATGTACGGTTCCATCTATTTCCACGGGAATGATGAAATCTGCGTTGTTCACAGGCTGGGTGAAAAGAGGAAAGTGCATCAGAGGAGGACTTGAGTAATTCTTTACAAACCCCGTTTCCATATGAGTTGGGAAATTGTGTTAAATGTAAATATAAACGGAATACAATAATTTGCAAATCCTGTTCAACCCATATTCAATTGAATGCACTATAAAGACAAGATATTTGATGCTCAAACTCATAAACTTTATTTTTTTCTGCAAATAATAATCAACTTAGAATTTCATGGCTGCAACACGTGCCAAAGTAGTTGGGAAAGGGCATGTTCACCACTGTGTTACATCATCTGTTCTTTTAACAACACTCAATAAACGTTTGGGAACTGAGAAAACTTATTGTTGAAGCTTTGAAAGTGGAATTCTTTCCCATTCTTGTTTTATGTAGAGCTTCAGTCGTTCAACAGTCCGGTTGTCGTATTTTACGCTTCATAATGCACCACACATTTTCGATGGGAGACAGGTCTGGACTGCAGGCGGGCCAGGAAAGTACCCGCACTCTTTTTTTACGAAGCCACGCTGTTGTAACACGTGCTGAATGTGGCTTGGCATTGTCTTGCTGAAATAAGCAGGGGCGTCCATGAAAAAGACGGCGCTTAAAGGGGGACATTATCACCAAACCTATGCAAGCGTCAATATATACCTTGATGTTGCAGAAAAAAGACCATGTATTTTTTTAACCGATTTCCGAACTCTAAATGGGTGAATTTTGGCAAATTAAACGCCTTTCTGTTTATCGGTCTTTTAGCGATGACGTCAGAACGTGACGTCACCGAGGTAACACACCCGCCATATTCATTTTCACATTACAAACACCGGGTCTCAGCTCTGTTATTTTCCGTTTTTTCGACTATTTTTCGGAACCTTGGAGACATCATGCCTCGTCGGTGTGTGGTCGGAGGGTGTAACAACACTAACAGGGAGGGATTCAAGTTGCACCACTGGCAAGAAATCTTCCGCCAGACCCCCATTGAATGTACCAAAGTGTCTGCACATTTGACCGGCGATGCTAAGACAGACATGGCACAGAGATGTATGGATAACCTGCAGATGCATTTGCAACGATTAAGTCAACGAAATCACAAAGGTGAGTTTTGTTGATGTTGTTGACTTATGTGCTAATCAGACATATTTGCTCACCGCATGACTGCCAGCTAATCGATGCTAACATGCTACGCTAATCGATGCTAACATGCTATTTACGCTAGCTGTATGTACATTTGAAACTAGATACCCACATTTAATCCGAAACAAACACTTACCAATCGACGGATTTAAGTTGCTCCAGTGTCACAAGATGCGAAAGTCCTGATCGTTTGGTCCGCACATTTTACCGCCGATGCTAATAAGGCAGCCATGGGTCACTTCATTAGGTACACCCACGCTATGGCCGAATAGCGTCAATAGCTATTCGCTCAATAGCTTCAATTTCTTCTTCAATTTCGTTTTCGCTATCCGCCTCCATACACCGACCATCTGTTTCAATACATGCGTAATCTGTTGAATTGCTTAAACCGCTGAAATCCGAGTCTGAAACCGAGCTAATGTCGCTATATCTTGCTGTGGTAACCGCCATGTTGTTTGTATTGGCAGCCCTGTATGACGTCACAGGGAAATGGATAGTGGTTTCGAAGATAGCGAAAATAAGGCACTTTAAGGCTTTATTTAGGGATATTCCGGGACCGGTAAAATTTTGAAAAAAATTTCAAAAAATACAACAAGTCACTGGGAACTGATTTTTATTGTTTTTAACCCTTTTGAAATTGTGATAATGTTCCCCTTTAAATGGGAGCATATGTTGTTCCAAAACCTGTATGTACCTTTCAGCATTAATGCTGCCTTCACAGACGTCTAAGTTACCCATGCCTTGGGCACTAATGCACCCCCCCAGAAACGTCGATCTTAAACTGTTTGACTATTTGCTAACGCAGTTGTGGACAAAGAGGTGTACCTCGCCCCATTCTTTCTTGTGAAAGACCGAGCATTTTTTGAGAAGCTGTTTTTATACCCAATCATGGCACCCACCTGTTTCCAATTAGCCTGCACACCTGTGGGATGTTTAAAAATAAGTGTTTGATGAGCATTCCTCAACTTTATCAGTTTTTATTGCCACCTTTCCCAACTTCTTTGTCAAGTGTTGCTGGCATCAAATTCTAAAGTTAATGATTTGCAAAAAAAAATGTTTATCAGTTTGAAAATCAAATATGTTGTCTTTGTAGCATATTCAATTGAATATGGGTTGAAAATATGTGCAAATAATTGTATTCCGTTTATATTTACATCTAACACAATTTCCCAACTCCTATGGAAACGGGGATTGTATTCGAAGAAGTTCTTTGGGACCTACATTGCGGTGACAAAAACTCTACAGAAGAGCAGCGTGGACTTGGGTTCCAGATCCCAAACAATCACCAAGAGATCCAAATCACAGTAGGATTTGTAGAACCGACCTTAGTTGGTACTATGCCTACCTTAAAAGAGCTGTGAACTAGCGTCTCATCCAGGTCGATAACCACGCAGACCTTTCCAGAGTCTTTGGACTTGACTGGTGGCAGCAGCGGTTTCACCTGGATCAAAAAACACCTCTCATTAGACACACTGTATGTTTCCACTAAAAAAGGAAGGAGTTGGAACCTTTGGATCACCTTGGAAACGGTGCCATTCTCCTCGACTAGCAGGGGGGCGTTGTTGTTCACCGGCGGAGGTTCTTGCTGGTCTCGGCACAGGCAGCAGGAAAAGATGGAAAATAAGCCGCCACTTCGGGGCTTCTTGGTGGACAACGAGGGTGTGGAACCTGCAGGAATCAGCAAATTAGCTCATCTGACTTCCATGGCACTCCAGTAGAACAGAACCTCGCCAGAGCCTCGGAATCAGGGGTCACCAACCTTTTTGAAACCAAGAGCTACTTCTTGGGTACTGATTAATGCGCAGGGCTACCAACCACTTAAATAAAATGCCAGAGATAGCCAATTGGCTCAATTTACCTTTAATAAATAAATCTATATACATTCGTCCTCTCCAAGGTTTCTCATAGTCATCATTGTCACCGACGTCCCACTGGGTGTGAGTTTTCCTTGCCCTTATTTGGGCCTACCGAGGATGTCGTAGTGGTTAGTGTTGTGGTTTGTGCAACCCTTTGAGACACTAGTGATTTAGGGCTATATAAGTAAACATTGATTGATATTAAAAAAATGGGTATTTCTGTCTGTCATTCCGTCGCACATTTTTTTCCCTTTTACGGACGGTTTTTTGTCGAGAATAAATGATGAAAAAAACACTTAATTGAATGGTTTAAAAGAGGAGAAAACATGAAAAAAAATTTGAAACATAGTTTATCTTCAATTTCGACTCTTTAAAATTCATAATTCAAATGAAAAATATGAAGAGAAAAACTAGCTAATTCGAATCTTTTTGAAAATAAAAAAAATTATGGAAGATCATTAGTAATTTTTCCTGATTAAGATTAATTTTAAAATTTTGATGACATGCTTTAAATAGGTATTTTTAGATAGATAGATAGATAGATAGATAGATAGATAGATAGATAGATAGATAGATAGATAGATAGATAGATAGATAGATAGATAGATAGATAGATAGTACTTTATTGATTCCTTCGGGAGAGTTCCTTCAGGAAAATTAAAATTCCAGCAGCAGTGTACAGAGTTGAGATCAATTTAAATAAAAGTAAAAAGTAAATAATGGGGGTTTAAATGGAAACAAAAAAGAGAAATAATACAATGAGAATAAAAACTAAAAAGCAACAATGGGAATAAAAATATAACAGTAAAATAAATAAATAATAATCCATCCATCCATCCATTTTCTACCGCTTATTCCCTTTCGGGGTCGCGGGGGGTGCTGGCGCCTATCTCAGCTACAATCGGGCGGAAGGCGGGGTACACCCTGGACAAGTCGCCACCTCATCGCAATAATAATAATTAATAATAATGATAATAAATAATAAATAAATAAATACAATTTTTAACAAAGACAAATCATTTCTTCTAGATTTTCCAGAACAAAAATTTTCAAAGAAATACAAAAGACTTTGAAATAAGATTGAAATTTGATTCTATAGATTTTCTAGATTTGCCCGACTCATTTTTTGAAATTTAATCATAACAAGTTTGAAGAAATATTTCACAAGTATTCTTCGTCGAAAAAAACAGAAGCTAAAATGAAGAATTAAATTAAAATGTACTTATTATTCTTTAGGGACGGTGTGGCGCAGTGGAAGAGTGGCCGTGCGAGGGTCCCTGGTTCAATCCCCACCTAGTACCAACCTCGTCACGTCCGTTGTGTCCTTGAGCAAGACACTTCACCCTTGCTCCTGATGGGTGCTGGTTAGCGCCTTGCATGGCAGCTCCCTCCATCAGTGTGTGAATGTGTGTGTGAATGGGTGAATGTGGAAGTAGTGTCAAAGCGCTTTGAGTACCTTGAAGGTAGAAAAGCGCTATACAAGTACAACCCATTTATCATTTATTTACAATTAAAAAAAATTAATTTACTCGAACGTTGATTTAAATTGTCAGGAAAGAAGAGGAAGGATTTTAAAAGGTAAATCATTTTTAAGGCTGTATTTTTTCTCTAAAATTATCTTTCTGAAAGTTATAAGAAGCAAAGTAAAAAAATAAATGAATTTATTTATTGGTTTTCGTCCTGGTCGTGGAACTGTGGACCAGCTCTATACTCTCGGCAGGGTTCTTGAGGGTGCATGGGAGTTTGCCCAACCAGTCTACATGTGCTTTGTGGACTTGGAGAAGGCATTCGACCGTGTCCCTCGGGAAGTCCTGTGGGGAGTGCTCAGAGAGTATGAGGTATCGGACTGTCTTATTGTGGCGGTCCGCTCCCTGTATGATCAGTGTCAGAACTTAGTCCTCTCCCTGTATGATCAGTGTCAGAGCTTGGTCCGCATTGCTGGCAGTAAGTCGGACACGTTTCCAGTGAGGGTTGGACTCCGCCAAGGCTGTCCTTTGTCACCGATTCTGTTCATAACTTTTATGGACAGAATTTCTAGGCGCAGTCAAGGCGTTGAGGGGTTCCGGTTTGGTGACCGCGGGATTAGGTCTCTGCTTTTTGCAGATGATGTGGTCCTGATGGCTTCATCTGACCGGGATTTTCAGCTCTCGCTGGATCGGTTCGCAGCCGATTGTGAAGCGACCGGAATGAAAATCAGCACCTCCAAGTCCGAGTCCATGGTTCTCGCTTAGAGAAGGGTGGAATGCCATCTCCGGGTTGGGGAGGAGACCCTGCCCCAAGTGGAGGAGTTCAAGTACCTAGGAGTCTTGTTCACGAGTGGGGGAAGAGTGGATCGTGAGATCGACAGGCGGATCGGTGCAGCGTCTTCAGTAATGCGGACGTTGTACCGATCTGTTGTGGTGAAGAAGGAGCTGAGCCGGAAGGCAAAGCTCTCAATTTACCGGTCGATCTACGTTCCCATCCTCACCAGTGGTCATGAGCTTTGGGTCATGACCGAAAGGATAAGATCACGGGTACAAGCGGCCGAAATGAGTTTCCTCCGCCGTGTGGCGGGGCTCTCCCTTAGAGATAGGGTGAGAAGCTCTGCCATCCGGGAGGAACTCAAAGTAAAGCCGCTGCTCCTTCACATCGAGAGGAGCCAGATGAGGTGGTTCGGGCATCTGGTCAGGATGCCACCCGAACGCCTCCTTAGAGAGGTCTTTAGGGCACGTCCAACCGGTAGGAGGCCACGGGGAAGACCCAGGACACGTTGGGAAGACTATGTCTCCCGGCTGGCCTGGGAACGCCTCGGGATCCCCCGGGAAGAGCTGGACGAAGTGGTTGGGGAAAGGGAAGTCTGGGTTTCCCCTGCTTAGGCTGTTGCCCTCGCGACCCAACCTTGGATAAGCGGAAGAAGATGGATGGATGGAATTTATTTAAACAAGTGAAGACCAAGTCTTTAAAATATTTTCTTGGATTTTCAAATTCTATTTGAGTTTTGTCTCTCTTAGAATTAAAAATGTCGAGCAAAGCGAGACCAGCTGGCTGGTAAATAAATAAAATTTAAAAAATAGAGGGAGCTCACTGGTAAGTGCTGCTATTTGAGTTATTTTTAGAACAGGCTAGCGGGCGACTCATCTGGTCCTTACGGGCGACCTTGTGCCCGCGGGCACCGCGTTGGTGACCCCTGCTCTGAATGCTACTAAATCTCTTCCCTCGCTTATTAGTTTTGCAGGACCACAAACAAACCACCTTCACCACCATGACCACGCTCTGGTGGGCTGGACGTGACGGTATTACCAACACACAAACACTCTTTCATTGCTGCTGCCTGTGCTCGCGCATTCAAATGCTGTCTGACCCTCCGCTAGCCTCTTCAGCAAAACAGGAAGAGGAAGCAGGCGGGTATCAAAGCAGGAAGTGGCTTATTCTAGCAGAACGGCGGTTTAATATTGTAGAGCGGACACAAGCTTCCTTGCTGTTACTCTGTACACTATTTTTAATATCGCAGGATTATTATTAGCAGACTATGTAGAAGAAAATAGTCATGAGGGACTCCCAAACACAACAAAAAGTGTGGAATGAGCCACGTGCAAACTTTTAATTGTGATCAAGCTGGAAAATTATTGGATGGTAAGATGGTCTCTGCAGGTTTCAACAAGTCAAATTTAAGAATTTTTTAGACTTTTTTTTAAAGACCAGTGGTGGCGTTAATGCACTTGTTGTGTCTTTCTATGACCACGGTCAATTTTATTGATTATATTGATTTTTAACAAATATTTGGTGTATTGTTTTTTAATTGCTGCTGTTTTAACTGTTTGTTTATTTTTAATACATAAACAAGGTTAATTGTTTTATTTAGCACTTTGCCTCACCTTTTTTTTTTAAAATGACCTTTTTAGACCAGTTGATCTGCCGCTTCTTTTCTTTCTCCTATGTCCCCCCCTCCCTTGTGGAGGGGGTCCGGTCCGATAACCATGGATGAAGTACTGGCTGTCCAGAGTCGAGACCCAGGATGGACCGCTCGTCGGGACCCAGGATGGACCGCTCGCCTGTGTATCGGTTGGGGACATCTCTACGCTGCTGACCCGCCTCCGCTTGAGATGGTCTCCTGTGGACGGGACTCTCGCTGCTGTCTTGGATCCGCTTTGAACTGAACTCTCGCGGCTGTGTTGGAGCCACTATGGATTGAACTTTCACAGTATCATGTTGGACCCGCTCGACATCCATTGCTTTCGGTCCCCTAGAGGGGGGGGTTGCCCACATCTGAGGTCCTCTCCAAGGTTTCTCATAGTCAGCATTGTCACTGGCGTCCCACTGGATGTGAATTCTCTCTGCCCACTGGGTGTGAGTTTTCCTTGCCCTTTTGTGGGTTCTTCCGAGGATGTTGTAGTCGTAATGGTTTGTGCAGTCCTTTGAGACATTTGTGATTTGGGGCTACATAAATAAACATTGATTGATTGATTGATTGATTAAAATGGACAACATTTCAATTGTCATTACATTTTTTGTAACAGCTGATTGAGCAACAAACACAATTACAGTATGAATAAATATTTATGAATGAATTAGTCATCTTGATTGCTTGTAGGCACGTGCCTAAAATAACTTAACCGGCATTTCAAAGTCGATGGAAAAATTAGAGCTATTAAATATGTGTACGCTTTATTATTATTTTATTTCAAGTTAGCATTTTCTGCATTTAACATCTGTTTGTGCATGTGGAGATGACAATAAGAGCATCAATAACAGATGCACACCACGGATTAGTGACCGCTAAGCAGTGCTGCCACCTACTTTAGATTAGATTAGATTAGATTAGATAGTACTTTATTTATTCCGTCAGGAAAATTACAATTTTCAGCACAATCCCATTCAAGATCAAACAAACATTACAGGGAGACAGAACAGGATCCCTGACGGGTCTGCCGGCTTCCAGCGCCCCTTACAAAAAAGATGAGATCCAGGTAAACAAGGGGGGAGAATGGGACAAAAAAATAGAAGATTAAAATAAAATAAAAAGGGAATAAGCAGTAGAAAATGGATGGATGGAAAAAAAATCGGTCTTAGCCTGGGCCCTGGAGAGTGGGTGCAGACTGAGGCCAAGGGAAAAATACAACTCATAGCCATAGTACACATCCCTCTTACATGTGTGTAAGAGGGAAACATCAAACATCAAAGAAGACTAAGGACTTCAAAGACATTAAAGCAGCAGATACAACCAGACACTTCTACATACAGCTATGAATAAAAAGTAAAAGAAACATATCCACTGCGGTGGCCTCTGCGGTGTTCCACGCCATCGTCCGCTGGGGTGGAGGGAGCATGGCCAGAGATAGGAGCAGACCCAACAGAGCAACCAAGACAGCAGACTCCACTCTCGGCCGCCAACCAACTCTCGACCAGTGTCCAGTCCGAATGGACAAGCGAGGATACGTCCAAGGTGACTGAGGTGTCCGACACCTGCTCACCCAGCCAAGACACCGCAAAGCCTCTCCGTCCCAGAGCTCAGTGCTAGCTCTGCAGCCCCGTCCCCTCATCCGCATCTCCTCCAGTCCCTCCAAACCGGCTCCGGTGTGGCAGAGACCCAGCAGCTGGTCTCCATGGCCAAAAGGCTCCCGGGAGGCAGATCCAGAAGTCCACACAAAAAGCACCACAGAGGTCACGAAAGTGCCACCCCTTGTCACACAGTCCCAAAGGGTCCCGGACCAAAAGGCAAAAAAATATATAATAACTAGGGGTGGGCAAATGAATGCGTTAATTACGAGTTAACTCATCAATCTATTAACGCCGACAATTATTTTATCGCACATTTGCTTATGTTGTTTACATGCTTTCATTTTGTTAACGCCTTTTCTTAACAAGATGGCGTCGCCCGGACGCTTCGACGTCGAGGGGCTCTTGGTAAATATGGAACATTTGGCAAAAATACCGGACAATTCTGCAAATTTCATGGCTGGCTTACAGCGTGGTCACTCCGGGATCACTTACGACCGCCAGACAATTCTGGATGTGAATAGATCGGGCCGTTTCGGACTGAATGACGCGTGCTTGCTAGACCGGCTAGCTAGCATGGGAATACTTTGCCGGCTACATCCAGCGGCCTGTGAAGCAGCGGAGTATATGTGTTGTCTGTCTATTCATGAATAATGCAGACGAGGAATGTTGGCTGAGTTCTTAACGTTTGCTTTCAGAGCGTGCATATCACAACATACAAGATGCCGTCATGGCGACACAACCGCGCATGCTCGTCACTCCTGTTGCATGCTGGGTAGGGTAGTTCTTTTATTTCCTGGCTCATAACATCACAATATAGTACCATGTATATGCGTTCAGTTTATCAAAGCACCAAGCAAACAATTGGAAAATTCCCATCATATCAATTCCTAGATATGGTCATAATTATTTTAAGTGCACTATGCAGAATAAACACAACATTATTAATATTGCTACTACGGATAAGCTGATCAAAAATTCCCTAAAACAGCCCACTACCTAGAATATAGTTTTTTTAAACATAAGATCCCTGATAAAAAAAAATGTTTCTGTTACCTCAGAAATTGCCTGTTCGGATGTTATGATTGTGGCTCAGAGATTTGTATGTAGATTATATTTATTTTCCATAACAAACAGGATAACTTAAATACCCTGGCAGTGGTAGTGATAAGCTTAAATGTTTGTATTTACATTTTTTGAGTTGATTTTCATAAAATATGTTCTTTAACTGCTACTGTTTAACAAGGACTGATTTAAATTGTGTTTGCACAACAAATGTTTTGGCGCTTTTGTTCATGTGGGAGAATATTGCAATGAAGGTGCACTACACACTACTTTTGAATTCATTATTGGGCTTTGCGTATACAATGCATTTAATCGCGATTAATCAGAGAAATAGTGCGATTAACTTCGATTAAAATGTTTAATCGTTGCCCAGCCCTAATAATAACACATGAAAACGAGGGAAACACAAAAAGATGACACAAGAGCACAGAGCTCCTGCCAACAGCAGCCACTACAACAGCGCCATCTTGGAAAAAAAAAAAAGTATCGTTCAAGAATGAAAAAAGACGCCAATACTGGAATTCCCTTGCATGTCAGTCTGTTTTGGGGAAGAAGACTAAATGAAGACACTATTTAGCACGCAAGTTGCGACGCAATTGTTGTATTACAGCTTAGAATTGCAGGATGACAAGATAGCTTTTGGACCAGTTTAGTTTAAAACACAATCACAATATTCTAGAAGATGTAAAAGTAGTGGGTCCATCAGTTTGTGCTTGTTTGTCCAACTTTTTGTTAGTACGCAGGCTACTTCCTGTTTCATGTAAAATAATAGGGTTCCAACTAGGGATGTCCAACAATATCGAACTGCCGATATTATCGGTTGATAAATGCTTTAAAATGTAATATCGGAAATTATCAGTATCGGTTTCAAAAAAGTAAAGTTCATGACTTTTTAAAACGCCGATGTGTACACGGTAGGGAGAGGTACAGAGCGCCAATAAACCTTAAAGGCACTGCCTTTGCGTGCCGGCCCAGTCACATAATATCTATGGCTTTTAGAATACAATTAACTTTATTGTCATTATATTTGCATATAACGAGATTAAAGACTCCAACTTAAGGTGCGGTAGTGGGAACAAATATGGGGTGAAATAAATGACATAGGAGGTAATAAAGGAAAAAACTAACAATTGAAATAAACAGACTACTATCCAATAAAAATAATAAGCAATTCTGTACAATATACAAAACACTATAGAAGTACAAAATACAAATACTGTACAATATACAGAGCAAGACAGGAGTACCGAAGTAATAAATAACAATCAGTGACGGACGTATTGCACTCGAAGGGTAGTATTGCACAGTAGGGTATTAGGGCATTATATTGTATATAATAATAACTTCTATTATAAGTTAGAGTTCAACATGGTGACAGCTTTGGGAAAGAAGCTGTCTCTGAGCCTGTTTGTTCTGGCTCTGATGCACCTGTAGCGCCTGCCTGATGGTAGCAAGCCGAACAAGTGGAAGCCAGGGTGTGTGCTGTCCTTGGTAATGTTTTTTGCTCTGTTGAGGCAACGGGAGTTGTGTAAGTCCTTCAGGGAGGGCAGGGGACAGCCGATGATTTTTTGTGCACACACAGAATGCAAGCATACTTGGTCAACAGCCATACATGTCACACTGAGGGTGGCCGTATAAACAACTTGAACACTGTTACAAATATGCGCCACACTGTGAACCCACACCAAACAAGTTGCCTGAGGTCCCCTCCAAGGTTTCTCATTGTATCCCACTGGGTTGAGTTTTTTTCTTGCCCTGATGTGGGATTTGTGGCTTGTGCAGCCCTTTGAGACACTTGTGATTACGGGCTATATGAATAAACTTTGATTGATTGATTGATTTATTGTTTTGCTTTTCATGTTTTTAACTCACTTTTTGCAATTGAGCCATGACCAATTGTGCAAATTTGATGATCACCATCCATCCCCTCTAAATACAGTATATTTCCAGTCCTGTAGGGCAGTGATCCCCAACCTTTTTGTATCCGCGGACCGGTCAACGCTTAATAATTTGTCCCGCGGCCCGGGACGGGGGTGTCCTTTTTTTTTTTTTTTCTTCTTTTGTCTTGAAAAAGGGACGTTTTTGTCATGAAAAAGGGAGCTTTTTGTGGTTGGTGCACTATCTGTAAGTGTATATTGTGTTTTTTATGCTGATTTAATAAAAAATAAAATATATATATATATATATATATACATTGTTTTTTTTTTTATAAAAAATTCTTCTGCGGCCCGGTACCAATCGGGCCACGGCCCGGTGGTTGGGGACCACTGCTGTAGGGAACACTGATGATGGCCTCAGATTTAATTCAATAATTAATTTAACAATATCTTGATTATTTGTAGGTAGGAGTGGTGAAAAATTTTACCAAATTAAAACCTATCCCCCATTGAAACTGAATATGGTAAACAAACATTAGAAACAGCTATGCCTTTTTCCCCAACTAGGAAACAGTAAATTTGTGTCACTTTGTTACATTATTTTATATTTAACAGTCTAAAACCAATACAATGTAGGCCAATAAATGACAAGCTACTTGAAGAAACCATGACATTTTTGTTTTGTGTTAAGCCTAGTGGAGTAGTACCCCAGGGTTTGTCCGACAAATTTTTCGGAACATTTGGCAAAATGTTGCACCAACCTTCAAATAGTCTTAAAGGGGAACATTATCACCAGACCTATGTAAGCGTCAATATATACCTTGATGGTGCAGAAAAAAGACCATATATTTTTTTAACCGATTTCCGAACTCTAAATGGGTGAATTTTGGCGAATTAAACGCCTTTCTGTTTATTGCTCTGGTGGCGATGACGTCAGAACGTGACGTCGCCGAGGTAACACACCCGCCATTTTCATTTTCAACTCATTACAAACACCGGGTTTCAGCTCTGTTATTTTCCGTTTTTACGACTATTTTTTGGAACCTTGGAGCCATCATGCCTCGTCGGTGTGTTGTCGGAGGGTGTAACAACACTAACAGGGAGGGATTCAAGTTGCACCAAAGATGCGAAAGTGTCTGCCGCCAGACCCCCATTGAATGTGCTGTAGTGTCTTCACATTTGACCGGCGATGACAGACATGACACAGAGATGTATGGATAACCAGCAGATGAATTTGCAACGATAAAGTCAACAAAATCACAAAGATGAGTTTTGTTGTTGACTTATGTGCTAATCAGACATATTTGGTTGCGGCGTGACTGCCAGCTAATCGATGCTAACATGCTACGCTAATCGATGCTAACATGCTATTTACCGGCGATAACAGACATGGCACAGAGATGTATGGATAACCTGCAGATGCATTTGCAATGATAAAGTCAACAAAATCACAAAGATGAGTTTTGTTGATGTTTACTTATGTGCTAATCAGACATATTTGGTCGCAGCGTGACTGCCAGCTAATGGCAATGCTATTTACCGGCGGTGCTAAAGCAGACATGGCACAGAGATGTATGGATAACCTGTAGATGCATTTACAACTATATTATGTTTCCTTCCACCCACATTTAATGCGAAAAAAACACTTACTAATCGACGGATTTAAGTTGCTCCATTATCACAAAATGCGAAAGTCCTGATCGTTTGATCCGCACATTTTACCGGCGATGCTAACGCAGCTATTCGGCCATGCTATGGCTATGAATAGCGTCAATAGCTATTCGCTCAATAGCGTCAGTTTCTTCTTCAATATTTTCATACTCCAACCATCTGTTTCAATACATGCGTAATCTGTTGAATCGCTTAAGCGGCTGACATCTGAGTCTGAATCCGAGCTAATGTCACTATATCTTGCTGTGGTATTCCCATTGTTTGCTTACATTGGCAACACGGTATGACGTCACAGGGCAATGGATAGTGGTTTCGAAGATAGCGAAAATAAGGCACTTTAAAGCTTTATTTAGGGATATTCCAGGACCGGTAAAATTTTGAAAAAAACTTAAAAAAAAACAACAAGCCACGGGGAACTGATTTTTATTGTTTTTAACCCTTTTGAAATTGTGATAATGTTCCTCTTTAACGACCCTGCCTGTGTTTGCCTATGACAGGGGTGTCCAAAGTGCGGCCCGGAGGCCATTTGCGGCCCGCAGCTAATCGTTTACCGGCCTGCCACACATTCTGCAAAAAATTGCAAAATTAATAGTATTGCAAAAATTACAAAAATATATTTTACAAAAGTGGAATGAGGTGAAATCTAATGAGAAAAAGTGGCAATGTTGACACAAAGCTGCCATGCAGGCAATTTATTTTTCCTTTAATCTTGAAATTCTTTTTATTTTCACATTGCTCAAAAAAAAAAAAGACAAAAAAATCTGTTATAATGAATTATCACTTAAAAATTATCACTTTAAAATGTTCTATGTGGAAAAATATTGCATGTGGTTGCCATATAAAAAAAAAATCAAAGTTTTGACAAAAGAGCATAAAACAAACAAAATAATAGTTCAAACTTAAAATCGACAGATATATCGGAAGTTGATCTTGAAATTTAAGTGTTGGAAGTAAAAAAAAAAAAAAAAAATAAAAATGCATCACTTTTACCTTTTGGAGCTCAAATATATTTTGTAGGATTTTATTTATCTTTTCACTGTGATTACTCAAAAATATTAAATAATTAAAACCTATGGTGTCCTGCATTATTGATCTTTGAGGGCTTTAATTGCTAAATAGAGGAACTCTCCTGAAGGAATCAATAAAGTACTATCTATCTATCTAAATACTGCATATTTCAGTTTTACTATAAAAAACAAAGTTGTCTGACAGAAAAGGCATAAAACCTTATTTGTTTTACTTTATATCAACCTCAAGTTGTAAGCATTAACTAAAAAAAAATAATAATAATTTGACTTATTTTTAACATTTTAGTGACCCTTTATGCTCCCCAGGAGCCCTAAGGATTAAAAAAAAAAATCCATATATTTTGTTATGGTTTGACAATGAAAAATATCACAATGGCCCCCGCATGCTTAAATTTTTCCGTGTGCGGCCCTCTGTGGAAAAAGTTTGGACACCCCTGGCCTATGATATCATCATAAGCCACAATGAGGCCAAAAAAAGTAGGAGTGGGTGCCAAAACCCGGTTAAATGAACAAAAGCATTAGTGACCAGACTAAAAAATAAGTGGCTATTAATTCGAAACTACATGAATGCAACAACTTCTTAGCGCTAAAATTGTGTAAGTAACATCTTGTATTTAATGTGGCGTCCCATTAGAAGCCCACAGAGTCTGACACTCTTTTTAAACTTAATTGCTGACCTGAACACGCCAAACAGCTTTCTTCATTACACTGCGAGTAGCCACGATAACAACTTTCTTATTATTCATCAATGATGGTTACGGCGTGAGAGGTTTGCGTTCACCCCCCCCCCCCCAGAATAATGAGTATTAGAGCTAGGATTACTTTAGTAATCAATGTATCGATTAATTTGTTGGATTAATCAACTTATCAAATAAAACGCACTTTCTGGCTTCAATGTGTAATGTGGGGAAAACATTTGAAATAAACAATGTCTTTTTACGCTTGCCATAGCCTTCATTCTAATAAACACACACATCTTGGCTTGGGGCCGATAACACGTTTTGCTGGACGATACAAATTATTGCCGATAAACGATATTTATTGCCGAATTAACCACTGATGTAATGGCGGTATAGCTCGGTTGGTAGAGCGGCCGTGTCAGCAACTTGAGGGTTGCAGGTTCGATTCCCGCTTCCGCCATCCTAGTCACTGCCGTTGTGTCCTTGGGCAAGACACTTTACCCACCTGCTCCCAGTGCCACCCACACTGGTTTAAATGTAACTTAGATATTGGGTTTCTCTATGTAAAGCGCTTTGAGTCACTAGAGAAAAGCGCTGTATAAATATAATTCACTAATTCACCTTTGCATATATCCTATTTGCTGATGTTGTTGTTGTTATGGTTGTCTCTCTGTCTTATCCCCCTCTTGTCCCCACAATTTCCCCCTCCGTCTTACTTTTTTTCCTCTTTCTATTCCCTGCTGCTCTGGCCCGGTTGCACCCAATAATAATAATATAGATCCATTTAATAAAGTCAAATACAAATAAGGCAACAAAAGAAGTATCCCACACTTCTCTTTTGTAAAGTAAATGTTTGCAGCCGATACGGGCATCTACAGAAACAACATGATTTGCCTGAGCAGCTGGACAGGACATAGGGGAGGTATAGTTCGGTTGGTAGAGTGGTCGTGACAGCAACTTGAGGGTTCCAGGTTCGATTCCCGCTTTCACCATCCTAGTCACTGCTGTTGGGTCCTTGGTTAAGACACTTTACCCACCTGCTCGCAGGGCCACCAACACTGGTTTAAATTAGGGATGCACCGATTAATCGGTAACCGAATATAACTCTGTTACAAATATGCGCCACACTGTGAACCCACACCAAATAAAAATGACAAATTTTGGGAGAACATCCGCACCGTAACACAACATAAGCACAACAGAACAAATACCCTGAACGCCTTGCAGCACTAACTCTTCCGGGACGCTACACTATACACTAGGGATGCACCGATTAATCGACAACAGAATATATTCGGCCGAATATGGCAAAAAAAGTCACGTTCGGCCTTCGGTGGATTGAGTTAAAAACAAGGCCGAATAGTGGCGTGTGACGCAATTTTTTGACGCGGTGACGCAATCAACCAACGTGCAGTGACGCGGTGACGTTGGGATATGTTGTGTACCTGTATAAGTGTATGAGGTTACAAGCACACACTTATTGAGATTTAGTGGGGCCTCTGTTTACATTATTAGCCTGTTGTGTAGGCTACCTGTATAAGTGTATGAGGTTACAAGCACACACTTAATTGAGATTTACTTGAGCCTTCTGTTTACATTATTAGCATATCTACTGTGGCTAAGCACATTTTTGCCAAAAGGACAACAATTCATTTGTTGTGGGTTTATCCACTTTAATGCACTTTATTTTTTTTTGGAATGCATGTTTTGTTTGAATATAAATGAAAAACTTTGTGCTTTTTTTGAAAAGCAAAGGCTACTGGATTATTAAAAAAATTCAATATTCAATAAAAAATTACTTTATTTGAAAAACATGTCTAAATATTTATTCTAGGCTATTTATGCAATATAAAAAAAAATTGTGAAAAACTGCATTCATTATTCGGTATTCGGCCTTCGGCCAAGCGTTTAAATTTTATTCGGCTTCGGCCACAAATTTTCATTTCGGTGCATCCCTAATATATATATATATATATATATATATATATATATATTAGGGATGCACCGAAATGAAAATGAAACCCGCGATATATCGAGTATATATATATATATATATATATATATATATATATATATACTCGATATATCGCGGGTTTGTCTCTGTGCGATATAGAAAATGACTATATTGTGATTTTCGACTATACAATCTCACGCAGTTGCTTTTAGCTCTGGGCATTACACTACAGGTGTTTCTCACTCTTACTTGTCTCTCCTTCTCACAGACAGCAAGCGCACTTTCTTACATACGTCACATGCGTATACGCCCTCGCGGAGCAAAGAGGTAGCGGCATGGGTAACGTTAGCTGTGGTAATACGAGAGAAAGAAGGTGCGAATCTGGTAACAAATGAAGGAAGAATTAATTCCAAGAAAAACAGCACGGAGTCCATCGTCTGGCGGTGGTTTGGCTTCAAGAAGGAATATGTCGAACAGACAACCATAATTCTTCAAGTGTGGGGCAAAAGCATTGCAGCACTATTGCTAATATGTAGCATCATTTGAAAAGTCCCCTGCTAGAGAATGAAGAGTGCTTGAAACTCTGCATGTCAACATCTCTGGCCGGTGCCACACCCACTAAATGCCCAACCAACCATTTCCAGATCATGAAACAAATAGTCAACAACAGAAGGAGACAACGTCCGCAGTAACCTACCACATAGCGGAGGACATACACTATTTGATTTCCTATTATGCAGCTCATTTTTATTTGACAGTTATTGAAATATCTTGTGTGACATCATGCACAAAAGTGCTCTTTATTTGTTTTAAACTATTGTAGTGGCGTTCTGTACAAAAAGTGCACTTTAATTTAGTGTTGTTATGTTTATGTCATCTTAGTGACATCATGCACAAAAGTGCACTAATAGCTTGTTTTAAAATGTCTCTGACAATCTTGCCCTTTTTGTTTTGAAATGACATGAATGTTTGTGCCACTGCTTAATAACTGTTTAATAAATACACTTTTGGTCAATTGACTTAGTTGTAATTTCCTTCTCT
>NC_084637.1:8659153-8701653 GCF_033978795.1 Nerophis ophidion
TGTAAAGTGCTTTGAGTCACTAGAGAAAAGTGCTATATAAATATAATTCACTTCACAAAAAAATAGAAAAAATTGCCTTTTTTTGCCCCAATTTTTGAAAGTACCATTTAGGGCAACATTTAGGTACAGGCAACATTTTTTAAGTTCTGATTTGGCAATAGAATGGGTGCAACAAAATAAACATGTCATATCACAGTTATTGTGAGCAAAATGATCATGGTAATCATGGATATCATTATTATCCCAGTATTGTTGAATGTGCTTAAAAAGTACTTGTACACACACTAAAAATGTTTGGATGTTTTAAAATAAACAAAAACTGTTGGTAAACCCACTATTTTACATGTTTTGTGGTTTTCATTCTTCATTGTGTTTGTGTTCTGGCGGGCGTTGTGGTGTCCTCCTATGTTCAGTAGTCCATGAACACAGCGTAAAAAAACTCAAATTCCTTTGAGTATATATTGATCACCTTGTACTAAAAGAGCACAACTTGTAGGTTCAAAGTGCACAATTGAATAGCTTACTTGTGTGGACAGTAATGTGTTTCTATACAATTAGACCAGGGTATGTTGTTTCTTAATAGGGAAAGATGTTAATTTCTCTTGTATTCAATGGTTTAATTTTAGCGAGATAGCGCCAGTTTATCAGAGTACAACTGGTAATTGCGTTTTTTTTTCCATAAATTTAATCCAAAACTGCAATACTAACCGTTGAGCTTTACTGTGATGATTATTACCGTATTTCCCGAGCTACAAGCTGGTACTTTTTTCCAACGCTTGGAACACTGCGGCTTATAAAACGGCGTGGCTTATTTATGGATTTTTTCTTGGCTAACGGCCATAATGTTTTGTATTCAACAAATAGTTTTCATTTTACACTAACAAACACTGAAAACATGTGTTATTGTTGGTGCTTTGGCGCCATCTTTTGAACACGTTTGCTAACCGCAAGTGCTGCTGTTTGACGATGTACTTTTTGTTGTTCAAAAAGGTTTATTATGTCTTCTTATTCATATACTTTTTGATTTGTGCCTGAAGTATATTTGTCCATAGCATTTCTGTTCGAAAGGATTTTTCATTCATTACTCTAAGCAACATTTGTAAGTTTTACCATATACCGTATTTTCCGGACTATAGTAAGCGGCACTCACTACATTTTTGAAGACATTTTTTTTTTTCATATATTAGCTGCACCAGGACCTGCGACGAAGTGGCGACTTGTCCAGAGTGTTGCATGCCTTCCGCCTGAGTGCAGCTGATATAGGTGGTAGAAAAATGGATGGATGGGTAGCAGCACCAGATTATAAGCCGCAAACACATACGTTGTGAAATTAGTTATTTACACATAAATATTTTGTAAATGTTTATTTACATACGTTACTCGTTTCCAAACGGTGCATGTAACACGGCAGTAAAACGGCTGATCAAACAAAACAGAAGTCATCGTCATGGACCCACTGGCTGCAAAAGCCAGCTCTCCAATCAGCTAAACAGACTCGATAACTTCACAGTGACGTTTTGGTGAATTTACTGAAGAATTTATGAAACTGAAACAATTCATATTAATATTCATAACGCAGACATTTGAAGTCGCAACACATTAGCATTATAGCTAAAGTTAACAAGGCTAGCATCATTCCATTACGATGGCATGTACAAGCATGCATGAAAACAATAACATCACACATGGTACGGTTAAGTAAGTATGAATAGTTTTAGTTATATCTGTTCTATATAATCCATAGGAGTGGAGACACTATGGACAATGAGAAGACGGAACGGCACTTGTACTTCAGGTTCAAAGCAGGAACGGAAGGAAATACTGTATACAGGTATGTTCACCCTGCAGTATCTACAGTGAACAAACTTTTAAAAAAAACGGCAATAGCACAAACAATTACACACTTTTTCAATGTCTTTGCTTATGTTTAATAATAAACGATTTGTTAAACAAAAAAACACTATGAGTGTTAGCGAATAAACATCCAGAAATTAGCTACACCGTTGAATAAGCCGCAGGATGCAAAACGTGGGGAAAAAGTAGCGGTTTTTAGTCTAGAATTTACGGTAACTCAAACAATTTGTACTTACTAAACCAGGGGTCCCCAAACTATGGCCCAGCGGGCCAAGTTAAAAAATATAAAAATGTAGTTCAAAACTAAATTGGCCCTAGTGTGTGAATGTGAGTGTGAATGTTGTCCGTCTATCTGTGTTGGCCCTGCGATGAGGTGGCGACTTTTCCCGGGTGTACGCCGCCTTCCGCCCGAATGCAGCTGAGATAGGCTCCAGCGCCCTCCGCGACCCCGAAAGAGAGAAGCGGTAGAAAATGGATGGATGGATGGAAAAATACATTTTTGTTAAAAAAAAAATCTGTCTTTTGTATTCCATTTTCTACCGCTTTTTACTCTCTTTGTCTCCTAGCCGCTCGGGCAAATCATATCGTCTAAAAATGCATTTTCTCATTGATAACATGACATCATCGCGCTTGGAATATATATCTGTGTTGGCCCTGCGATGAGGTGGCGACTTGTCCAGGGTGTACCCCGCCTTCCGCCCGATTGTAGCTGAGATAGGCGCCAGAACCCCCCCACTACCCCAAAAGGGAATAAGCAGTAAAAAATGGATGGATGGATGGATGGAGATATATATATATATATATATATATATATATATATATATATATATATATATATATATATATATATATATATATATATATATATATATATATATATATATAGCGGAATATATGTTAGGTCAGGTAAAAACACAGAGGCTATTTAATCCCTACGTTTCGCAGGAGATTTCAAAATATATAATATGTTAAAATCCCCTGAAGAGCAGGGAAACCTGGCTTGTGGGTGGGGATGAAATAGCCTGTGTGTGTTTTCCTGACCTTACGTGTGTGTGTGTGTGTGTGTGTGTGTGTGTGTGTGTGTGTGTACACACACACACATATATATATATATATATATATATATATGGGGCGGCATAGCTCCGTTGGTAGAGTGGCCGTGCCAGCAACTTGAGGGTTGCAGGTTCGAGTCCCGCTTCTGCCATCCTAGTCACTGCCGTTGTGTCCTTGGGCAAAACACTGTACCCACCTGCTCCCAGTGCCACCCACACTGGTTTAAATGTATTGCAAAAAATTTGGGGATTTTACCATCTACGGTCCGTAAAATCATCAAAAGGTTCAGAGAATCTGGAGAAATCACTGCACGTTAGCGATGATATTACGGACCGTTGATCCCTCAGGTGGTACTGCATCAAAAACCGACATCAGTGTGTAGAGCAGGGGTCGGGAACCTTTTTGGCTGAGAGAGCCATGAAAGCCAAATATTTCACAATGTATTTCCGTAAGAGCCATATAACATTTTTCAACACTGAAGACAACTAAATTCGGGCATTTTTAAGTATGACCAACATTTGTAAAGTATAATAAGTCTTTAATTCTTTTTAACAACATTGTTATTATAAAAGTTAACCAATAATACATATAATACTTCTTACCATTAATGCGACATCTTGAACAGTTGCGGTAGAAAACGGATGGTTGGATTAAATTGCATGAGAATGTTTTATAATTTGAACGTTATTTTTGAAACTGTGATTACCAGCCGAATTATTCATTACTTATCGTGTTAAGCAATGTCAGCTAAGATTTATCTGAGAGCCATATGCAGTCATCTGGCTCTAGAGCCATAGGTTCCCTACCCCTGGTTTAAGCATTAGACACATTTTTACCTGCACACTGCCTCCTGCTGTTTCCCACATCTACAAAGCAATTAGCTACCGACTGCCACCTACTGATATGGAAGAGTATTACACGGTTACTCGGCATAGCTCGGTTGGTAGAGTGGCCGTGCCAGCAACCTGAGGTATCCAGGTTCGATTCCCGCTTTCGCCATCCTAGTCACTGCCGTTGTGTCCTTGGGCAAGACACTTTACACACCTGCCCTCAGTGACACCCACACTGGATTAAATATAACTTAGACATCCACATCGAGAGGAGCCAGATGAGGTGGTTCGGGGCATCTGGTCAGGATGCCACCCAAACGCCTCCCTAGGGAGGTGTTTAGGACACGTCCAACCGGTAGGAGGCCACGGGAAGACCCAGGACACGTTGGGAAGACTATGTCTCCCGGCTGGCCTGGGAACGCCTCGGGATCCCCCGGGAAGAGCTAGACGAAGTGGCTGGGGAAAGGCTTAGGCTGCTGCCCCCGCGACCCGGATAAGCGGAAGAAGATGGATGGAGATGGATGGATAGATATTGGGTGTCACTTTGTAAAGCGCTTTGAGTCACTACAGAAAAGCGCAATATAAATATAATTATCTGAGAGCCATATGTAGTCATCAAAAGAGCCACGTCTGGCTCTAGAGCCATAGGTTCCCTACCCCTGGTGTAAAGGATATCACCACATAGGCTCAGGAACACTTCATAAAACCACTGTCAGTAACTACATCTGTAAGTGCAAGTTAAAACTCTGCTATGCAAAGCAAAACCCATTTATCAACAACACCAAGGAACGCCCTGGCTTTGCTGGGCCCGAGTTCATTTAAGATGGACAGATGCAACCTGGAAAGGTGTTCTGTGGTCTGACGAGTCCACATTTCAAAATATATCTGGAGACTGTGGACGTGGTGTCCTCCGGAACAAAGAGGAAAATAACCATCCGGATTGTTATAGGTGCGAAGTTCAAAAGCCAGCATCTGTGAGGGTATGGGGGTGTATTAGTAACCAAGGCATGGGTAACTTACACATTTGTGAGGGCACCATTAATGCTGAAAGGTACATACAGGTTTTGGAGCAACACATGTTGTCATTGTTGTAAGCACAATACCAATGGAAGCAATTTGCAAAATGCGGTTGCCATCCATCCATCCATCATCTTCCGCTTATCCGAGGTCGGGTCGCGGGGGCAACAGCCTAAGCAGGGAAGCCCAGACTTCCCTATCTCCAGCGACTTCGTCTAGCTCTTCCCGGGGGATCCCGAGGCGTTCCCAGGCCAGCCGGGAGACATAGTCTTCCCAACGTGTCCTGGGTCTTCCCCGTGGCCTCCTACCAGCTGGACGTGCCCTAAACACCTCCTTAGGGAGGCGTTCGGGTGGCATCCTGACCAGATGCCCGAACCACCTCATCTGGCTCCTCTCGATGTGGAGGAGCAGCGGCTTTACTTTGAGTTCCTCCTGGATGACAGAGCTTCTCACCCTATCTCTAAGGGAGAGCCCCGCCACCCGGCGGAGGAAACTCATTTCGGCCGCTTGTACCCGTGATCTTATCCTTTCGGTCATGACCCAAAGCTCATGACCATAGGTGAGGATGGGAACGTAGATCGACCGGTAAATTGAGAGCTTTGCCTTCCGGCTCAGCTCCTTCTTCACCACAACGGATCGGTACAACGTCCGCATTACTGAAGACGCCGCACCGATCCGCCTGTCGATCTCACGATCCACTCTCCCCCCACTCGTGAACAAGACTCCTAGGTACTTGAACTCCTCCACTTGGGGCAGGGTCTCCTCCCCAACCCGGAGATGGCACTCCACCCTTTTCCGGGCGAGAACCATGGACTCGGCAAAATGCGGTTGCGCATTTTGCAAATTTGTATAATGCGCAATCTTTTTGCAAATTTCTTCCAGCTATATATTTGAATAATGTGTGGTGCACATTTTGCAAATCTATGGGCGCAATTTGCAAATTTGTATAATGCACTATCTTTTTGGCAATTTTGGAAATTGCTTCCAGCTATGTATTGATTGTGTTGGAAGTTCTGGCTACACCCTAACCCTAACCGCTGTTCTTCTTCTGTTCGATGTAGCTTTCTGTGCAGAATCCCGCAAATTCTTCTTCAGCCGTCCTCGAACCATCCATTTGCACGGTCGCGCCATTTTCAAACAAAATCTCGTCTTGCGATATGCAAATTGCGTGCGCACAATGGAAATGACGTATAAATTGCAAAGTGCGCGAGATCGGTGAAATGCTTACAACAGGGGTAGGGAACCTATGGCTCTAGAGCCAAATGTGGCTCTTTTGGTACTGCATCTGGCTCTCAGATAAATCTTAGCTGACATTGCTTAACATGATAAGTAATGAATAATTCCGCTGGTAATCACAGTGTCAAAAATAACGTTCAAAATATAAAACATTCCCATGCATTTTCATCCATCCATCCGGTTTCTACCGCACCTGTTCAAGAAGTCGCATTAATGGTAAAAAGTGTTTTATTTATTGTTGGTTAGCCTCAGAATAACAATGTTATTAAAAAGAGAAAGAGACTTATTATACTCTAAAAATGTTGGTATTTCTTAAAAATGCACGCATATAGTTGTAATCCATCCATCCATCCATCCATCCATTTCCTACCGCTTTCTCCCTTACGGGGTCGCTAGTGCCTATCTCAGCTACAATCGGGCGGAAGGCGGGGTACACCCTGGACAAGTCGCCACCTCATCGCAGGGCCAACACAGATAGACAGACAACATTCACACTCACATTCGCACACTAGGGACCATTTAGTGTTGCCAATCAACCTATCCCCAGGTGCATGTCTTTGGAGGTGGGAGGAAGCCGGAGTACCCGGAGGGAACCCACGCAGTCACGGGGAGAACATGCAAACTCCACACAGAAAGATCCCGAGCCCGGATTTGAACCCAGGACTGCAGGACCTTCGTATTGAGAGGCAGACGCACTAACCCCTCTGCCACCGTGAAGCAGTTGTATTCAGTGTAAAATAAAATTAAATTATATGGCTCTCACGGAAGTACTTTTAAAAATATTTGGCTTGTATGGCTCTCTCAGCCAAAAAGGTTCCCGACCCATGGCTTACAACATCATCCAAGCAACGTTATCATGGACGCCCCTGTTTATTTCAGCAAGACAATGCCAAGCCACGTGGTACAACAGCGTAGTTTTGTAGTAAAAGAGTGCGGGTACTTTCCTGGCCCGCCTGCAGTCCAGACCTGTCTCCCATCGAAAATGTGTGGCGCATTCTGAAGTGTAAAATACGACAGCGGAGACCCCGGACTATTGAACGACTGAAGCTCTACATCATGGGTGTCAAACTCCGGCCCGCGGGCCAAATTTGGCCCTCTGTGTAATTTCACTTGGCCCTTGAGGCAATATCAAATCAACATTAGAGCTGGCCCGCTCCTGTAACACCGCATTCACCGCTAATACTCTTACTTGCCAACCCTCCCGTGTTTCCCGGGAGACTCCCGAAGTTCGGTGCCCCTCCCGAATTTCATCTGGGACAACAATATTTGGGGTGGGCTTTAAAGGCACTGCCTTTGGCGTTCTCTACAACCTGTGTCCACGTCCGCTGTTCCTCCATACAAACAGTTACATAATATATGCGGCTTATACACACACACACACAAGTGAATGCAAGCCATACTTGGTCAACAGCCATACAGGTCACACTGAGGGTGGCCGTATAAACAACTTTAACTCTGCTACAAATATGCGCCACACTGTGAACCTACACCAAACAAGAATGACACATTTTGGGAGAACATCCGCACCGTAACACAACATAAGCACAACAGAACAAATACCCAGAACGCCTTGCAGCACTAACTCTTCCGGGACGCTACAATATACACCCCCTGCTATCCACCTCAACCCCACCGCCGAAAAGAGGCATTCAATTTTTATTTAAATTTTATTTGACATGCCATTGATATTTCTTTTTATTATGTGAAACTAGGGCTTCACGGTGGAAGAGGGGTTAGTGCGTCTGCCTCACAATACGAAGTTCCTGCAGTCCTGGGTTCAAATCCAGGCTCGGGATCTTTCTGTGTGGAGTTTGCATGTTCTCCCCGTGAATGCGTGGGTTCCCTCCGGGTACTCCGGCTTCCTCCCACTTCCAAAGACATGCACCTGGGGATAGGTTGATTGGCAACACTAAATTGGCCCTAGTGTGTGAATGTGAGTGTGAATGTTGTCTGTCTATCTGTGTTGGCCCTGCGATGAGGTGGCGACTTGTCCAGGGTGTACCCCGCCTTCCGCCCGATTGTAGCTGAGATAGGCGCCAGCGCCCCCCGCGACCCCAAAAGGGAATAAGCGGTAGAAAATGGATGGAAACTAGATTTTGCATGTCACTATAAAGTTATATAAGCCTTGCTTATTCACTTTTCAATGCAAAACTTGTTTGGGTCCCTATTAAAAAGGTTAATTTGTTCAACCTCGGCCCGCGGCTTTGTTCAGTTTAAAATTTTGGCCCACTCTGTATTTGAGTTTGACACCCCTGCTCAACATGAAACAAGAATGGGAAAGAATTCCACTTTCAAAGCTTCAACAATTAATTTCCTCAGTTCCCAAACGTTTATTGAGTGTTTTTAAAAGAAAAGGTGATGTAACACAGTGGTGAACATGCCCTTTCCCAACTACTTTGGCACGTGTTGCAGTCATGAAAATATAAGTTAATTATTATTTGCAAAAAAAACAAAGTTTATGAGTTTGAACATCAAATATATTGTCTTTGTAGTGCATTCAATTGGATATGGGTGGAAAAGGATTTGCAAATCATTGTATTTAGTTTATATTTACATCTAACACAATTTCCCAACTCATATGGAAACGGGCTTGGTAAAAAAAAGGACATATCGCCCAGCCCTAGCTGATAGGTCACCTGATCACTGCACTCACAAGCAAGTGCAGTCAAACATGGACTTTGGACAAGACTGCGTGGAAATAGAAACAGAAACAAGCTCCGTTTTCTGCAAAGTTTAGAGACGTTTTAACCCCGAGCGCGCTGACGTCACTTCCGCTGTGCAGACTCGAGGCCCGCAGTCCCGAGCAAAAAAATAGAAAAAAAGTGACACTTTCACAATTTTAAGTTGAAAACTAACAATCCACTCACCTCGATCTCCTCTTTCCGCGACTTTGTTTGCGTCTTCGTCCCGGCTGACCTGCGTGATGACCGAGGACGGGTCGTCCATCACGTCCGCTGTCTCGCTCCCGCGTCAAAACTCCGTGGATTGCGGCCGCAGACCGTGTGCAACTTGCAGGGAAGTTCGCCCACTCGTCGCCTTCACAGCGACCCCGAACTCACAGCATTGTTGTGACCGGAGTTGGCAACTTTGATTCAATATGGAGCCCCCCGGACGCCCCCACGCACTTTCAAGAGCCAAACACGGAGGTTTCAAGGCGTCCCATTCCACTCCAAGTGGCGCAGTAAGGGAATGGCGAAAAGCGTGGAGCGCCGCGACTTTGACGACGGTCCCTTAAAAAAAAAAGTAGCTCGTATACCAAACTCACCCCCGAGACAAAGTTAACGAATTGAACTTAAAAGTGAAATTAAGTGAAATATATTCAACTATGGAGACATTCGATATTAACTTGGCGGGTAAACAACAAGTCGACCACGACGCGGGCTGACAGACGGTTGGATACTTTCCATGCGAAAAGGTTACACAGGCGCGGCGAAACGACAAAAAGGGCGAATTCCAGCCGGGGTTAGTGTTCGTGGAGGAGGATTTTCTCGCTGTTTAGTCCTCGGTGTATTCAAATCGGAGGCAGACGCCGTTTTGGAGAAACTTTTTCGTGGGAGTTGCCACACAGAAACGCCCAGTTTGGGTTCCCTTGAAACTGCCTGGGTCCAGCCAAGGGAGCGTCGCTAAAGTTCAGACTCTGTTTTTCGTTTTTTTTTTTTTTAGTTCCGAAGGAAAACCAGATTGTTAAAAAAAACATGCCAAAAATTGAGTTGAGTTGATTTCCAACATGCACGCATCAATCAATCAATCAATCAATGTTTATTTATATAGCCCCAAATCACAAATGTCTCAAAGGACTGCACAAATCATTACGACTACAACATCCTCGGAAGAACCCACAAAAGGGCAAGGAAAACTCACACCCAGTGGGCAGGGAGAATTCACATCCAGTGGGACGCCAGTGACAATGCTGACTATGAGAAACCTTGGAGAGGACCTCAGATGTGGGCAACCCCCCCCCCCCCTCTAGGGGACCGAAAGCAATGGATGTCGAGCGGGTCTAACATGATGCTGTGAAAGTTCAATCCATAGTGGCTCCAACACAGCCGCGAGAGTTCAGTTCAAAGCGGATCCAAGACAGCAGCGAGAGTCCCGTCCACAGGAAACCATCTCAAGCGGAGGCGGATCAGCAGCGTAGAGATGTCCCCAACCGATACAGGCGAGCGGTCCATCCTGGGTCCCGACGAGCGGTCCATCCTGGGTCTCGACTCTGGACAGCCAGTACTTCATCCATGGTCATCGGACCGGACCCCCTCCACAAGGGGGGGACATAGGAGAAAGAAAAGAAGCGGCAGATCAACTGGTCTAAAAAGGAGGTCTATTTAAAGGCTAGAGTATACAGATGAGTTTTAAGGTGAGACTTAAATGCTTCTACTGAGGTAGCATCTCGAACTGTTACCGGGAGGGCATTCCAGAGTACTGGAGCCCGAATAGAAAAAGCTCTATAGCCCGCAGACTTTTTTTGGGCTTTGGGAATCACTAATAAGCCGGAGTCTTTTGAACGCAGATTTTTTGCCGGGACATATGGTACAATACAATCGGCAAGATAGACTGGAGCTAGACCGTGTAGTATTTTATACGTAAGTAGTAAAACCTTAAAGTCACATCTTAAGCGCACAGGAAGCCAGTGCAGGTGAGCCAGTACAGGCGTAATATGATCAAACTTTCTTGTTCTTGTCAAAAGTCTAGCGGTCACATTTTGTACCAACTGTAATCTTTTAATGCTAGACATGGGGAGACCCGAAAATAATACGTTACAGTAATCGAGACGAGACGTAACAAACAACATGCATCACAATTGCCAGTTTCTCTATTCAACATGTTCGAAAAGGAGTAGGAAGAAGCAGAGTTTATTTAATCCTACCCCTGTTCTTTTACTTATCCATCCATCCATTTTCCTACCGCTTATTCCCTTTTGGGGTCGCGGGGGGGTGCTGGCGCCTATCTCAGCTACAATCGGGCGGAAGGCGGCGTACACCCTGGACAAGTCGCCACCTCGTCGCAGGGTTCTTTTACTTAGCAGTTGCTAAAACTTTTTATCACTTCCTGTTGTGAATGATATTTATATAGCGCATTTTCTCTAGTGACTCAAAGCGCTTTACATAGTGAAACCCAATATCTAAGTTACGTTTAAACCAGTGTGGGTGGCACTGGGAGCAGGTGGGTAAAGTGTCTTGCCCAAGGACACAACGGCAGTGACTAGGTTGGCGGGAGCGGGAATCGAACCTGCAACCCTCAAGTTGCTGGCACGGCAGCTCTACCAAGCAAGCTATACCGCCCCATAAAAAACACATGTTTAATGTACGGTAAGATTTATTTATTTTTTTTAGCTAAAATAAAGCCAATGATGTCATTGGGGCGGCATAGCTCGGTTGGTAGAGTGGCCGTGCCAGCAACTTGAGGGTTGCAGGTTCGATTCCCGCTTCCACCATCCTAGCCACTGCCGTTGTGTCCTTGGGCAAGACACTTTACCCACCTGCTCCCAGTGCCACCCACACTGGTTTAAATGTAACTTAGATATTGGGTGTCACTATTTGTAAAGCGCTTTGAGTCACTAGAGAAAAGCGCTATATAAATATAATTCACTTCACTGTTGTCAATTTTGTCACAATATACTCCACAAGTAAAAACAATAAAGATAAATAAATAATTAGCAAAGTCAAGTTATATTTCATATGAGGAGATGAGTAAGATTATCTAGAAAATGAATGGGTGGACGAAATAAATTCAGAATGTTTATCAATCAATCAATCAATCAATGTTTACTTATATAGCCCTAAATCACTAGTGTCTCAAAGGGCTGCACAAACCACTACGACATCCTCGGTAGGCCCACATAAGGGCAAGGATCATGGTTCTGCTTCTTTTTACTTTGTAAACACTGTAAAGGGGAACATTATCACCAGACCTATGTAAGCGTCAATATATACCTTGATGGTGCAGAAAAAAGACCATCTATTTTTTTAACCGATTTCCGAACTCTAAATGGGTGAATTTTGGCGAATTAAACGCCTTTCTGTTTATCGCACTTTTTGCGATGACGTCAGAACGTGACGTCGCCGAGGTAACACACCCGCCATATTCATTTTCACATTACAAACACCGGGTCTCAGCTCTGTTATTTTCCGTTTTTTCGACTATTTTTTGGAACCTTGGAGACATCATGCCTCGTCGGTGTGTTGTCGGAGGTTGTAACAACACTAACAGGGAGGGATTCAAGTTGCACCACTGGCAAGAAATCTGCCGCCAGACCCCCATTGAATGTGCCAGAGTGTCTTCACATTTTACCGGCGATGCTAAGACAGACATGACACAGAGATGTATGGATAACCTGCAGATGCATTTGCAACGATAAATTCAACGAAATCACAAAGGTGAGTTTTGTTGATGTTGACTTATGTGCTAATCAGACATATTTGGTTGCGGCGTGACTGCCAGCTACTCGATCCTAACATGCTATGCTAATCGACGCTAACATGCTATTTACCGGCGGTGCTAAGGCAGACATGGCACAGAGATGTATGGATAACCTGCAGATGCATTTGCAACTATAAAGTCAACAAAATCACAAAGGTGAGTTTTGTTGATGTTGACTGCCAGCTAATCGATGCTAACATGCTATGCTAATCAATACTAACATGCTATTTATCGGCGGTGCTAAAGCAGACATGGCACAGAGATGTATGGATAACCTGTAGATGCATTTGCAACTATATTACGTTTCCTTCCACCCACATTTAATGCGAAACAAACACTTACCAATCGAAGGATTTAAGTTGCTCCGGTGTCAAAAGATGCGAAAGTCCTGATCGTTTGGTCCGCACATTTTACCGGCGATGCTAACGCAGCTATTCGGCCATGCTATGGCTATGAATAGCGTCAATAGCTATTCGCTCAATAGCTTCAGTTTCTTCTTCAATACTTTCATACGCCAAACGTCTGTTTCAATACATGCGTAATCTGTTGAATCGCTTAAAACGCTGAAATCCGAGTCTGAATCCGAGCTAATGTCGCTATATCTTGCTGTGGTATTCCCATTGTTTGTTTACATTGGCAGCACTGTGTGATGTCACAGGGAAATGGATAGTCGCATCGCAAATAGCGAAAATCAAGCACTTTAAAGCTTTTTTTAGGGATATTCGGGGACCGGTAAAATTTTGAAAAAAACTTCACAAAATAAAACAAGCCACTGGGAACTGATTTTTATTGTTTTTAACCCTTTTGAAATTGTGATAATGTTCCCTTTTAAGTATGAATAGTTTATTGAAGTGGATCATATTAGTAAATTGTATGATTTCTTTGCTTAATCCACTCCATAATTTAATCCCACATATTGATATACTGAAGGTCTAAAAGTGTTGTACATTCATACACATGTTTTAAATTAAAATGTTCTCTAAGATTATATTTCTCTTCTTTTGTTGAGAAGAATTGTTGTATGTTCTTGGGTAGCAGGTTATAGTTTGCTTTGTGAATAATTTAATAATGTTTGCAAATTCACTATGTCATGTAATTTCAGTATTTTCGCTTCAATTTGCAGATAAAGAAAATACTCATATTATGAGCATTAACAGGTAAAGTATAACGGATATTACTCATGTCTATGAGTATTAAACAAGATATGAATTATATGCATCTTGTTTAATATTCATCATTTAATTACACCTTTAGCACCGCCCTAGTGGCTCCCTGGAGCTTTTTCAAAAATGGAAAAACATGGCGGCAAAATATATTTGTTGTTTTAATAATGTTTCTGTCGGAGGACAAACATAACACAAACTTTCCTGATTGCTAGAAAGCCCACTTTTTAATATATTTGTGTTTACGCTTCACTGATGACAGTTTTTAAACCAGAGCCATTTTGTCCTACTAATTTTGGCGGTTCTCGAACGCACCGTAGTTGGTTTACATGTGCAGCTTGACCCTGCCACAGAAAGACATAAATTATGTCACTCCTTCTTTGTGAGTGAATGAGTGAATTATATTTATATAGCGCTATTCTCTAGTGACGCAAAGCACTTTTATATAGTTAAAATTTAAAAATCTAAGTTGTATTTAAAGTAACCAGTGTGGGTGGTACTGGGAGAAAGTGGGTAAAGTGTCTTGCCCAAGGACACAACGGCAGTGACTAGGTTGGCGAAAGCGGGGATCGAACCTGGAACCGAGCTATACCGCCCCATAAAAAACACATGTTTAATGGACCTGAAGATTTTTTTTTTTTTGCTAAAATAAAGCCAATAATGTCCTTTTTTGTGGTCCCCTTTATTTAGATAAGTACCAATATACTTTTGGTATTGGTACAACAGTGAGTAAATTATATTTATATAGCGTTTTTCTCTAGTGACTCAAAGCGCTTTTATATAGTGAAACTCAAAATCTAAGTTGTATTTAAAGTAACCAGTGTGGGTGGTACTGGGAAAAAGCGGGTCTTGCCCAAGGACACAACGGCAGTGACTAGGTTGGCGGAAGCGGGGATCGAACCTGGAACCGAGCTATACGGCCCCATAAAAAACACATGTTTAATGTACCAGAATATTTTTTTTGTTGCTAAAATAAAGCCAATAATGTCATTTTTTGTGGTCCCCTTTATTTAGATAAGTACCAAAATACTTTTGATATTGGTACAACAGTGAGTAAATTATATTTATATAGCGTTTTTCTGTAGTGACTCAAAGCACTTTTATGTAGTGAAACTCGACATCTAAGTTCTATTTAAACCAGTGTGGGTGGTACTGGGAGCAGGTGGGTAGAGTGTCTTGCCTAAGGACACAACGGCAGTGACTAGGTTGGCGGAAGCGGGGATCGAACCTGGAACCAAGCTTTACCGCCCCATAAAAAACACATGTTTAATGGACCGGAAGATTTTTTTTTTGCTAAAATAAAGCCAATAATGTCATTTTTTGTGGTCCCCTTTATTTAGATAAGTACCAAAATACTTTTGGTATTGGTACAACAGTGAGTAAATTATATTTATATAGCGCTTTTCTCTAGTGACTCAAAGCGCTTTTATATAGTGAAACTCAAAATCTAAGTTGTATTTAAACCACTGTGGGTGGTACTGGGAGAAAGTGGGTAACGTGTCTTACCCAAGGACACAACGGCAGTGACTAGGATGGCGGAAGCGGGGATCGAACCTGGAACTGAGCTTTACCGCCCCATAAAAAAGCATGTTTAATGTATCGTAAGATTTTTGTTGCTAAAATATAGCCAATAATGTCATTTTTTGTGGTCCCCTTAATTTAGATAAGTACCAAAATACTTTTGGTATTGGTACAACAGTGAGTAAATTATATTTATATAGCACTTTTCTCTAGTGACTCAAAGCGCTTTTATATAGTGAAACAATGAATTTAAGTTGTATTTAAAGTAACCAATGTGGGTGGTACTGGGAGAAAGTGGGTAAAAAGTCCTGCCCAAGGACACAATGGCAGTGACTAGATTGGCGGAAGCGGGGATCGAACCTGAAACCGAGCAATACAGCTCCATAAAAAACACATGTTTAATGTACCGTAAGATTTTTTTTTTTTTTTGCTAAAACAAAGCCAATAATGTCCTTTTTTGTGGTCCCCTTTATTTAGATAAGTACCAAAATACTTTTGGTATTGGTACAACAGTGAGTAAATTATATTTATATAGCGCTTTTCTCTAGTGACTCAAAGCGCTTTTATATAGTGAAACTCAAAATCTAAGTTGTATTTAAAGTAACCAGTGTGGGTGGTATTGGGAGAAAGTGGGTAAAGTGTCTTGCCCAAGGACACAACGGCAGTGACTAGGATGGCGGAAGCGGGGATCGAACCTGGAACTGAGCTTTACCGCCCCATAAAAAAGCATGTTTAATGTATCGTAAGATTTTTGTTGCTAAAATATAGCCCATAATTACATTTTTTGCGGTCCCCTTTATTTAGAAAAGTACCCAGTCTCATTTTATCCACCAAATGTTTTATGCTGTGCGTGAATGCACAAAGGATATTGCGTGGAGTGCTAATAATCCATGCACCCCCAACCCCGCCCACCTTACCAACGCACGTGGGGGGTTGGTGCTATTTGGGGTGTATAATATAGTCAGGAATAGTCATGGATGCAAAGGATTCTGGGTATTAGTTGTGTTGCGTTTATGTTGTGTTACTGTGAGGATGTTCTCCAGAAATTTGTCATTTTTGTTTGGTGTGGCTACACAGTGTGGCGCATATAAATAAGAGAGTTAAATTTGTTTATATCACAACCATCAGTGTACTCTGTGTCACCCAGTAAGCCTTGCAGTCATGTGCGTGAGTCTGAGGAAGCCACATACAAAATTTTGCTGGACTGGCAAGCTGTTTGTACATGTTGAAGGCTTAAAAAGTCAAAGGCTTCATAGCATGCCCTCATCCTTGTTGTATGGATGACCGCCAGCTGATATACGTGACAATGTTTGCGGTTCTTAATGTCTTTTTTACTTTGTGACACGGTGGAAACGGCTCTTTGAGTGGTAAAGCTTACCGATCCCTGAAAAATGTATATTAAATATTTTTTCGTCATGTCACCCGGCCGACCCGCTTTTTATCCGCGGACTCCGCGGATGAGACCGCAAACCGCGCTTCTCTAGTATATGTGCTTTGCTATGGAGGTTTTTTTCCCACTCCAGACTGGGCTCCTAATGCCCCATTCTTGGGTGGATCTCGCCTGAGAGGAACAAGGGAGAGTTAATCATTTTGCAACGCAGTCTGCTGAAAATTATGGAAAGTGCCACACTTTCCATAGCAACTGACATTGTGTTCAAAGTTGGAATTGCCCCAAAACACCTTTTACAGTATTCAACAGCGGATGTTACACCCCCATATTTTGTCACGTTTCGTGCGTCAGGTAAACCGTGAGGGATTCACATTGCCCCATTCTTGGGTGGATCTAGCCTGAGCGGAAGAGGGGAGGGTTAATCATTTTGCAACGCAGTCTGCTGAAAATGATGGAAAGTGCCACATTTTCCATAGCAACTGTCTCAGTGGTCAAAGTTGGAATTGCCACAAAACACCTTTTACGGTATTCGACAGCAGATATTTCACCCCCATATTTCTTCACGTTTCATGTGTCAGGTAAACCGTGAGGGATTCATATTGCCCCATTCTTGGGTGGTATTTTATTTTATTGATTATGGGATAAGCAGCAGAAAATGGATGGATGATACTTTTTCGTCACTTATTGTTTGTCTTTGGTACACTATTTAGGCCATTGGTTCTTTGTTTTATTTTTGCAAAAATGTATACAGTACATCTATTTTTATATTGCTATTTTTATCTTTGGTATGACAAGTATTATGTAACAACATCTATTAGTATTTTTTGGTTCTTTGTTGTTGCTATTTTTGTATTATGACAATTTATTATTGGATCATGTTGTACTGCATTTTAATCGTTTGTTCTGTGGTTGTGTGATGTTTTTTGTCTGGACCCCAGGAAGAATAGTCTCCACTGCGGTGTAGACTAATGGGGATCCTTAATAAACTAAACTAAACTAAACTAAACTAAACTCCCCTGAGAGGAAGAGGGGAGGGTTAATCATTTTTCAATGCAGTCTGCTGAAAATGATGGAAAGTGCCACATTTTCCATAGCAACTGTCTCAGTGGTCAAAGTTGGAATTGCCACAAAACACCTTTTACAGTATTCAACAGCAGATATTACACCTCTATATGTCGTCACGTTTCATGCGTCAGGTAAACCGTGTGGGATTCATAATGCCCCATTCTTGGGTGGATCTCGCCTGAGAGGAAGAGGGGAGGGTTAATTTTGCAATGCAGTCTGATGAAAATTATGGAAAGTGCCACACTTTCCATAGCAACCGTCTTTTTGGTAAAAGTTGGAATTGCCACAAAACACCTTTTACAGTATTCAACAGCAGATATTACACCTCTATATGTCGTCACATTTCATGTGTCAGGTAAACCGTGAGGGATTCATATTGCCCCAATCTTGGGTGGATCTCGCTTGAGAGGAGGAGGAGAGGGTTAATCATTTTGCAATGCAGTCTGCTGAAAATGATGGAAAGTGCCACACTTTCCATAGCAACTGTCTCAGTGGTCAAAGTTGGAATTGCCACAAAACACCTTTTACAGTATTCCACAGCAGATATTACACCTCCATATTTGGTCACGTTTCATGTGTCAGGTAAACCGTGAGGGATTCATATTGCCCCATTCTTGTGTGGATCTCACCTGAGAGGAAACACCTTTTACAGTATTCAACAGCCAATATTACACCTCCATATTTCATCACGTTTCATGCGTCAGTTAAACTGTGAGGGATTCATATTGCCCCATTCTTGGGTGGATCTCGCCTGAGAGGAGGAGGGGAGGGTTAATCATTTTTCAATGCAGTCTGCTGTAAATGGTGGAAAGTGCCACACTTTCCATAGCAACTGTCTCAGTGGTCAAAGTTGGAATTGCCACAAAACACCTTTTACAGTATTCAACAGCAGATATTACACCTCCATATTTGGTCACGTTTCATGTGTCAGGTAAACCGCGTGGGATTCATAATGCCCCATTCTTGGGTGGATCTCACCTGAGAGGAACAGGGGAGAGTTAATCATTTTGCAACGCAGTCTGCTGAAAATGATGGAAAGTGCCACACTTTCATAGCAACTGACATTGTGTTCAAAGTTGGAATTGCCACAAAACACCTTTTACAGTATTCAACAGCAGATATTTCACCCCCATATTTCGTCACGTTTCATGTGTCAGGTAAACCATGAGGGATTCATATTGCCCCATTCTTGGGTGGATCTCGCCTGAGTGGAAGAAGGGAGGGTTAATAATTTTGCAATGCAGTCTGCTGAAAATGATGGAAAGTGCCACACTTTCCATAGCAACCGTCTTTTTGGTCAAAGTTGGAATTGCCACAAAATACCGTTTACGGTATTCCACAGTGGGTATTACACCCCCATATTTCGTCACGTTTCATGCGTCAGGTAAACCGTGAGGGATTCATATTGCCCCATTCTTGAGTGGATCTCACCTGAGAGGAAACACCTTTTACAGTATTCAACAGCGAATATTACACCCCCATATTTCTTCACGTTTCATGCATCAGGTAAATCGTGAGGGATTCATATTTCCCCGTTCTTGGGTGGATCTCGCCTGAGAGGAAGAGGGGAGGGTTAATAATTTTGCAAGGCAGTCTGGTGAAAATGATGGAAAGTGCCACACTTTCCATAGCAACTGTCTTTATGGTCAAAGTTGGAACTGCCACAAAACACCTTTTACAGTATTCAACAGCAGATACTACACCTCCATATTTCGTCACATTTCATGCGTCAGGTAAACCGTGAGGGATTCATATTGCCCCATTCTTGGGTGGATCTCGCCTGAGAGGAAGAGGGGAGGGTTAATTTTGCAATGCAGTCTGCTGAAAATGATGGAAAGTGCCACACTTTCCATAGCAACCGTCTTTTTGGTCAAAGTTGGAATTGCCACAAAATACCGTTTACGGTATTCCACAGCGGATATTACACCCCCATATGTCGTCAAGTTTCATGCGTCAGGTAAACCGTGAGGGATTCATATAGCCCCATTCTTGGGTGGATCTCACCTGAGAGGAAACACCTTTTACAGTATTCAACAGCGAATATTACACCCCCATATTTCTTCACGTTTCATGCATCAGGTAAATCGTGAGGGATTCATATTTCCCCGTTCTTGGGTGGATATCGCCTGAGAGGAAGAGGGGAGGGTTAATAATTTTGCAAGGCAGTCTGGTGAAAATGATGGAAAATGCCACACTTTCCATAGCAACTGTCTTTATGGTCAAAGTTGGAACTGCCACAAAACACCTTTTACGGCATTCAACAGCAGATACTACACCTCCATATTTCGTCACATTTCATGCGTCAGGTAAACCGTGAGGGATTCATATTGCCCCCAATCTTGGGTGGATCTCGCCTGAGAGGAAGAGGGGAGGGTTAATTTTGCAATGCAGTCTGCTGAAAATGATGGAAAGTGCCACACTTTCCATAGCAACCGTCTTTTTTTTGTCAAAGTAGGAATTGCCACAAAATACCGTTTACGGTATACCACAGCGGATATTACACCCCCATATTTCGTCACGTTTCATGCGTCAGGTAAACCGTGTGGGATTCATAATGCCTCCTTCTTGGGTGGATCTCGCCTGAGAGGAAGAGGGGAGGGTTAATAATTTTGCAATGCAGTCTGCTGAAAATGATGGAAAGTGCCACACTTTCCATAGCAACCGTCTTTTTGGTAAAAGTTGGAATTGCCACAAAATACCGTTTACTGTATTCCACAGCGGTTATTACACCCCCATATTTCGTCACGTTTCATGCGTCAGGTAAACTGTGAGGGATTCATATTGCCCCATTCTTGGGTGGATCTCGCCTGAGAGGAAGAGGGGAGGGTTAATTTTGCAACGCAGTCTGCTGAAAATGATGGAAAGTGCCACACTTTCCATAGCAACCGTCTTTTTGGTCAAAGTTGGAACTGCCACAAAACACATTCAACGGCGGATATTACACCCCCATATTTCGTCACTTTTCATGCGTCAGGTAAACCGAGAAAAATGCGGTTATATGAATCCCCGTTCCTACTGTATTTAAAATATTATTTTGCAATATGACAGTCTTTATACTAAAGCACCTCATTCATTCCCATTGTATGCACCTTTTTTTTTTGAGTTGGATACTCTGCGCTTCATCTGCTCTCCCTTCTAAAAACGCAAGAAGAATGTGCAAAGTCGAACGACAAGACTTTCTATCAACAATTTATTACATACTGTCTCTGGAAAAAAAAAAAAAAAACATTTCCCACGTATAAACACGGCAAAGTGTCACATTTACACATTTTTCAGCATCCAAATTGAAATAAAAATGGAGTGTTGTTAGAGTAACAGGACTATTAAATGCTATCAATGCTGTCACATGTCGACAAGAGCATGTCTTTGTAAAGTTGCAACAGCGGGGCTAAGGTTTGTTCATAACAAAACAAGTGATTTACCACCGGAACACGTTAAAACACAGATGCTTTGGATTCAAGTCCAATCTAGGCACTGACTGGGCAACCATAACTTCACCAAGTACGAGTAACACTGAGGAACCACGGGAGTTCACCATTGTGGTGTGACTGTTCTAATCTCCGCTGCTCACTGTTTATAATCCACAGACACATTAAAGGCCTACTGAAATGAGATTTTCTTATTTAAACGGGGATAGCAGGTCCATTCTATGTGTCATACTTGATCATTTCGCGATATTGCCATATTTTTGCTGAAAGGATTTAGTAGAGAACATCGACGATAAAGTTCGCAACTTTTGGTCGCTAATAAAAAAGCCTTGCCTGTATCGGAAGTAGCAGACGATGTGCGCGTGACGTCACGGGTTGTGGAGCTCCTCACATCCTCACATTGTTTAAAATCACAGCCTCCAGCAGCAAAGAGCTATTCGGACCGAGAAATGGACAATTTCCCCATTAATTTGAGCGAGGATGAAATATTTGTGGATGAGGAAAGTTAGAGAGAAGCACAAAAAAGAAAAGGCGATTCCAGGCGGCGGCAGTAGTTGGACACATTTACTAGGATAATTCTGGAAGATTCCTTATCTGCTTATTGTTTTAATAGTGTTTTAGTGAGATCGTAAAATCATACCTGAAAGTCGGATGGCTGCGGTGAACGCCAGTGTCTCTGAGAATAATAATAATAATAATAATGATGGATTAGATTTATATGGCGCTTTTCTATTGTTAGATACTCAAAGCGCTCACAAGAAGTGCGAACCCATCATTCATTCACACCTGGTGGTGGTAAGCTACATATGTAGCCACAGCTGCCCTGGGGTAGACTGACGGAAGCGTGGCTGCCAGTTTGCGCCTACGGCCCCCCCGACCACCACCAATCATTCATTCATCATTCATTCACCAGTGTGACCGGCACCGAGGGCAAGGGTGAAGTGTCCTGCCCAAGGACACAACGGCAGCGATTTGGATGTCAATAGGTGGGAAGCGAACCTTAAAACCTCAGGTTTCTGGCACGGCCGCTCTACCCACTACGCCATGCCGCCCCAAGAGAGAAACCGAGGAGTCAAGATCAAAGCTGCCTTTTTGAGCTCCAGGAGGAGGTCCTATAATCCAGTGATGTCTCCGGTAAGAGCAGACTCAGTATCACAGTTTTCCCATCCAAAAACTTGCTGGTTGACGTAGAGAAACATGTTCGCTCAACCGCTCTGTGTTAAAGCTTCACAACAAACAAAGCAACACTGTGTTTTGGTGCTAAAGGCAGCTGCAATCCACCGCTTTCCACCAACAGCATTCTTCTTTGACGTCTCCATTATTAATTGAACAAATTGCAAAAGATTCAGCAAAACAGATGTCCAAATTACTGTGTAATTGTGCGATGAAAAGAGACGATTTTTAGCCATGTGTGGTGCTGCGCTACAACCCGAGACGTTCAACAATAAACTCCGCAAGAAATTTAAAATTGTAATTTAGTAAACTACACCGGGCGTATTGGCATGTGTTGCAATGTTAATATTTCATCATTGATATATAAACTATCAGACTGCGTGGTCGGTAGTAGTGGGTTTCAGTAGGCCTTTAATTGCACCCTACCTTAAATAACAACCACAGGGATTCTCCTTTTTCTTTTTTGTTTTCCCTTATTGAGTCAAAAAGCGATTGAAAGATGCTCGTGCATGCATGCAAATAAATTAACATGAACAAAGTAAACATTCGAAGGAAAAAGTTATGTTAGCAATTTTTTTTTTCATTTTTTTTAACCAATATAAGTTAGCAGCTCAAAGTATGGTACATTCACAGGTAAAAGAAGGCTGATGATGAACAATTTCAGTATTAAGAATTGCACGCGATGCATCGGCATCTGAAAGTATCTCGTCTTCTGCGGCCGACTCGGCAGCCTTAAGAACGGGTCGACGATGCGTCATTCCAGGCGACCGGAGTCGGTCGATTATTTCACTTTGGGCCGGGACCTGGCGGTACGGACTGGGGTGCGTTCTGGTAGGTGCGCAGCTGCACCTTGTGTTTGGTGGAGCTCTCAGCCCGGCGACACTGCTGCTCCACCAGGAACTCCTTGAGTCTGCCGGTGGTGAAGGTCAGAGTCTGCCGTCTCAGCCTCATCAGGTAAGTATCCTGCAGCCACGCCTGGGTGAAGCAGTCTCGGGTGGTCGGGCGAGCCCTGAAAACACACATGACTATCGATCAGAAGGCGGTCCGTTCCGGTCCCACCTGGGCCTTCAGTGATGTCCGACTTCAATGATTACCTCTCAAAATACCATAAAGGATATCACCATCAATCAATCAATCAATCAATCAATCAATCAATATTTATTTATATAGCCCCAAATCACAAATGTCTCAAAGGACTGCACAAATCATTACGACTACAACATCCTCGGAAGAACCCACAAAAGGGCAAGGAAAACTCACACCCAGTGGGCAGGGAGAATTCATATCCAGTGGGACGCCAGTGACAATGCTGACTATGAGAAACCTTGGAGAGGACCTCAGATGTGGGCAACCTTCACTCCTATAGGGGACCGAAAGCAATGGATGTCGAGCGGGTCTAACATGATACTGTGGTCACCGGCTTATTAGTGATTCCTAGAGCTCAAAAAAAAGTCTGCGGGCTATAGAGCATTTTCCGTTCGGGCTCCAGTACTCTGGAATGCCCTCCCGGTAACAGTTCGAGATGCTACCTCAGTAGAAGCATTTAAGTCTCATCTTAAAACTCATCTGTATACTCTAGCCTTTAAATAGACCTCCTTTTTAGACCAGTTGATCTGCCGCTTCTTTTCTTTCTCCTATGTCCCCCCCTCCCTTGTGGAGGGGGTCCGGTCCGATGACCATGGATGAAGTACTGACTGTCCAGAGTCGAGACCCAGGATGGACCGCTCGTCGGGACCCAGGATGGACCGCTCGCCTGTATCGGTTGGGGACATCTCTACGCTGCTGATCCGCTTGAGATGGTTTCCTGTGGACGGGACTCTCACTGCTGTCTTGGAGCCACTATGGATTGAACTTTCACAGTATCATGTTAGACCCGCTCGACATCCATTGCTTTCGGTCCCCTAGAGGGGGGGAGTTGCCCACATCTGAGGTCCTCTCCAAGGTTTCTCATAGTCAGCATTGTCACTGGCGTCCCACTGGATGTGAATTCTCCCTGCCCACTGGGTGTGAGTTTTCCTTGCCCTTTTGTGGGTTCTTCCGAGGATGTTGTAGTCGTAATGATTTGTGCAGTCCTTTGAGACATTTGTGATTTGGGGCTATATAAATAAACATTCATCATCACATGACCATTGATGGAGAAATACGAACCCTGTTTCCATATGAGTTGGGAAATTGTGTTTGATGTAAATATAAACGGAATATAATGATTTCAAATCATTTTCAACTTAATGTCGGACTTTTGTTTGTTGTATTGCAGAATTTCTATAAACTTGTTAAGTTGTTTGTTTTGGATAAGAGGCACTAACAGTTGTGGGCACATTTTGATTAAACTCTAGGAAATGTCAGAAATGGAATTAGGAATTACTGTGAAGGACCATGGACCTCCAAGTCAAGAAAAGGGTGGAGTGCCATCTCCCGGGTTGGGAAGGAGATCTCGCCCCAAGTGGAGGAGTTCAAGTACCTCGGAGTCTTGTTCACGAGTGAGGTAAGAGTGGACCGTGAGAGCGACAGGCGGATCGGTGCGGCGTATTCAGTAATGCGGACGCTGTATCGATCCGTTGTGGTGAAGAGGGAGCTGAGCCGGAAGGCAAAGTTCTCAGTTTACCGGTCCATCTACGTCCCCATCCTCACCTATGGTCATGAGTTTTGGGTTATGACGTACCTCTTGCAGCTCAATCCATCAAAGACCAAGGAGCTGGTCATTGACTTTGGGAGGTCGAGTCCACGGTGACAACCTATTGTGATCGAGGGAGTTGAGGTACAGACCGTGGACTCATTCAAGTACCTCGGGGTTTGGGTGGGCAATAAGCTGGACTGGACTGTTAACACGGACCATCAGTACAAGAAAGGACAGAACAGGCTGTACTTCCTCAGGAGACTGCACTCCTTCAACATCTGCAAAAAACTCCTGTGGATGTACTACCAGTCTGTGGTTGCCAGTGTTCTGTTCTACATGGTAGTGTGCTGGGGGGGCAGTACATCTAAGGACAACTCCAGACTTGAGAAACTGATCAGGCGGGCCGGTTCTACAATCGGAATGAAACTGGACTCACTGGTGACGGTGGCAGAGAAGAGGACTGTTGACAAACTAGTGAGCATCCTGGATGATGCCAGTCACCCTCTGCATAGCGTTATCAGTAGCCAGAGGAGCCTGTTCAGTGCTAGACTGCTTCATCCCAAGTGCAGGACTAATAGACTCAAAAACTCCTTTGTCCCACACGCCATTAGACTGTACAACTCCTCTCTGGGGTGGGGGGTACTAGGATGACAGGGGATGCAAAACAATAACAGCGCAATACGTTTTCATAACATGGTCACTACTGCCTACTTTGTCTTGTTATATTCTTATTTTACTGTTATATTTTTATTCCCATTGTTGCTTTTTAGTTTTTATTCTTATTGTAATATTTCTCTATTTTGTTTCCATTTAAACCCCCATTATTTACTTTTATTTAAATTGATCTCAACTCTGTACACTGCTGCTGGAATTTTAATTTTCCTGAAGGAACTCTCCTGAAGGAATCAATAAAGTACTATCTATCTATCTAAAGGATAAGATCACGGGTACAAGCGATCAAAATGAGTTTCATCCGTCGGGTGGCAGGACTCTCCCTTAGAGATAGGGTGAGAAGCTCTGCCATCCGGGAGGAACTCAAAGTAAAGCCGCTGCTCTTCCATATCGAGAGGAGCTAGATGAGGTGGTTCGGGCATCTTTTTTTTGATTGATTGATACTTTTATTAGTAGATTGCACAGTACAGGATGCCACCAGAACGCCTCCCTAGGGAGGTGTTTCGGGCACGTCCGACCGGTAGGAGGCCACGGGGAAGACCCAGGACACGTCGGGAACGCCTCGGTATCCCCTGGGAAGAGCTGGAAGAAGTGGCTGGGGAGAGGGAAGTCTGAGCTTCCCTGCGAGGGGCTGCTGCCCCAACGACCCGACCTCAGATAAGCGGAAGAAGATGGATGGATGGATGGAATTAGGAACAGGCGATTAGATTTTTACATCCCTAAAATGGACCGGTGTGTCTTGATCCTTGAATGTATACACGGTATGTTCATAATGTTATTAGATATTCTCACCAAGCATAACTGCTCAACATCTTCTTGACAAAAGCAGAAGCGCTCTGGGACACGTTGGGGTACAGTCTTGTTGGGTCAAACTTCGCCGTCAGGATCTTGGATTTAACCCTCTGCAGGTCTTTGTCCTGGAAAGGCAGTCGGCCGCTCAGCCTTTTCGTTCGAGACAAAAATAGAGTTAGGTGATGATGGTGTCCCTTAAAAGGATCAGATGGCGTATTTCGACATTTGGATAAGAAACTCACATAATGTAGATAACAATTCCGACTGTCCAAATATCGGCTGGGGGCCCCACCACTTCACCTTTCACCATTTCAGGAGCTTTAAGCACATTTGATAATACATTTATATTGACATAAGCACAATCCACACTTGCCAACCCTCACGGATTTTCCGGGAGACTCCCGAAATTCAGCCCCTCTCCTGGAAGAAATTTTCTCCCGAAAATCTCCCGAAATTCAGCGGAGCTGGAGGACACGCCCCCTCCAGCTCCATGCGGACCTGAGTAGGGACAGCCCGTTTTCACATCCGCTTTCCCACTATATAAACAGCTTGCCTGCCCAATCACGTTACATCTACGGATTTTAATAAAAAACTGCAAACACAAGGAGACGAAGCAGAAGAACGTGGAAGTTACAGCCATGGCGACGCCATCTGTAATAGAGTGATTCTATGTTGTCTGTCGCCATCTCCTGGTGAATGTTGGCTATAGCGTTATGGGGTTGCTTTTTGATTAACCAACGATTTATGTGGGGTTTCGCACCTCACGGCAAGTGACTCTCGCCAGTACGCAAATGGCAGAACAAAGGTTACTCAAATAGTGAAAGGTAAATGTAAAATGGTAAATGGGTTGTACTTGTATAGCGCTTTTCTACATTCAAGGTATTCAAAGCGCTTTGACACTACTTCCACATTCACACACACATTCGCACACCGATGGAGGGAGCTGCCATGCAAGGCGCTAACCAGCATCCATCAGGAGCAAGGGTGAAGCATCTTGCTCAGGACACAACAGACGTGACGAGGTTTGTACTAGTTGGGGATTGAAGCAGGGACCCTCGGGTTGCGCACGGCCACTCTCCCAACTGCGCCACGCCGTCCCAAGGTAAGTGTTGTTGTTGTTTTTTTAGTAACCAGCAAGCACAGTACAGTTAGTAGAACAACTGTGTTTTTATTAATGTGTATTTGATAGGTGCCGTCTGAAATTCAACTATTTATTTTATTTATATATGTAATATAATAAATATAAATAGCTAGAATTCACTGAAAGTCAAGTATTTCATACATACATACATAAATATATATATATATGTGAAATATATATAAAATACTTGAGTTGGTGAATTGTAGATGTAAATATACTCCTCCCCTCTTAATCACAGCCCGCCCCGACCACGCCCCCACCCACGCCTCCGCTCCACCCCCAACCACTCCCCCTCACCCCCCACCTCCCGAAATCGGAGGTCTCAAGGTTGGCAAGTATGGCACAATCATAAATGAGTGATTGGGCTTACCCATGTATTCCAGAGTTCCTGTTCCGGAGTCCTGCTGCTTAAGACTAAGCGGGTTAAAGCTCTGAGCGCTCCCAAAGTCTACAATCTTGATGGTGTTATTGTTTGTCACCATAATGTTGTCGGGCTTCAAGTCCAGGTGGAGGACCCTGCGGTTGTGGAGGTACTCGACTCCCTGAAGGATCTGCACCAAGTACTCCACCACGTCATCCTCGGAGTAGCGAAACCTATTATAGAGGGTGGTAAAAAAAAAAAGATTTCAACAAGGATGGTGCTTTCATGTGTATTAAATCCTGCTTGAATGAGTGTTTGGAACCTGTCTATGAGGCTGTGCAGAAGCTCTTTGCCTGTGTAGTACTCTGCCACCAGCACGACGTAACGCGGCGTGACGTAGGCCTCGTGCAGTGCCATGACTCTTTCGTTGTGCAGGGATTTCAAAATCTCATACTCCTTCAACACCTCCTGTTTGTTCTCATGGCTATAGGGGATGATCTTGGCCATGTACATTTTGCCCGTGGCGTTCTCACGGCATTCGCGGATGACTCCAAAACGACCCCTGGAAATAGCTTGGTTTAGATTTCTCATTTCCCAACGTCGCATGAGAGGTTTAAATGGGGAGCATTATCACCAGACCTATGTAAGTGTCAATATATACCTTGATGTTGCAGAAAAAAGACCATATGTTTTTGTAACCGATTTCCGAACTCTAAAAGGGTGAATTTGGCGATTGAAACGGCTTTCAATTGTTCGCTGTCGGAGTGATGACCTTTCACCCGTGACGTCACAACAGGAAGCAATCCGCCATTTTCTCAAACACATTACACACACCAAGTCAAATCAGCTCTGTTATTTTCCGTTTTTTCGACTGTTTTCCGTACCTTGGAGACATCATGCCTCGTCGGTGTGTTGTCGGAGTAAGTTGACTTACGTAGAGTGTGCTAATCAGACATATCAATGGTCACGGCATGTTAATCGATGCTAACATGCTATTTAGGCTACCTGTATGTACATATTGCATCATTATGCCTCATTTGTAGCCATATTTGCATCCAGCCTTTCTCTCTTCCCACATTTAATGCCAAACAAACACATACCAATCGACGGATTCAAGTTGCACCAGTGGTCAAAAGATGCGAAAGTCCCTTTGTTTGTTCTGTTCTGTCGTAGCATCGCTACAGACGATAGCGATGCTATGACAGAGATGGCACAGATGTGTGGATATCCTGCGACACTCAAAGCAGATGCATTTCCAACGATAAAATCAACGAAATCACAAAGGTGAGTTTTGTTGATGTTATTGACTTATGTGCTAATCGTCTGATTATGTCTGATTCGGAGGGCGGTATAGCTCGGTTGGTAGAGTGGCCATGCCAGCAACTTGAGGGTGACAGGGTCGATTCCCGCTTCCGCCATCCTAGTCACTGCCGTTGTGTCTTTGGGCAAGACACTTTACCCACCTGCTCCCGGTGCCACCCACACTGGTTTAAATGTAACTTAGATATTGGGTTTCACTATGTAAAGCGCTTTGAGTCACTAGAGAAAAGCGCTATATAAATATAATTCACTTCACTTCACATTTGCGCACGGCATGACTGCATGCCAATCGATGCTAACATGCTATTTAGGCTAGCTGTATGTACATATTGCATCATTATGCCTCATTTGTAGCTATATTTGCATCCAGCCTTTCCCTCCACCCACATTTAATGCCAAACAAACACGTACCATTCGACGGATTCAAGTTGCACCGGTGGTCAAAAGATGCAATTGTTGGTTAGAAGGCGATCGCCGAATTCGTCCTCGTTGCCGCTGTCTGTCGTGATATGGCTCAATAGCTTCAGTTTCTTCTTCAGTTTCGTTTTCACTATCTGCCTCCACACTCTAACTATCCGTTTCAATACATGCGTAATCTGTTGAATGGCTTGCGCCGCTGAAATCCGAGTCTGAATCCGAGTTACTGTGCTGTACCTTTCTGTGCTATCCGTCATCTTTGTTTGTGGTGGTGTCACGCTGTGACGTCACAGGAAAAAGGACGGGTGTATATAACGACGGTTAAAATCAGGCACTTTAAAGCCGTTTTTCGGGATATTGCATGATGGGTAAAATTTTGAAAAAAAAAAAATCGAAAAATTAAATAAGCCACTGGGAACTGATTTTTATTGGTTTGAACCCTTCTGATCGTGGATCGTGGATCGTGAGATCGACAGGCGGATCGGTGCGGCGTCTTCAGTAATGCGGACGTTGTATCGATCCGTTGTGGTGAAGAAGGAGCTGAGCCGGAAGGCAAAGCTCTCAATTTACCGGTCGATCTACGTTCCCATCCTCACCTATGGTCATGAGCTTTGGGTCATGACCGAAAGGATAAGATCACGGGTACAAGCGGCCGAAATGAGTTTCCTCCGCCGTGTGGCGGGGCTCTCCCTTAGAGATAGGGTGAGAAGCTCTGCCATCCGGGAGGAACTCAAAGTAAAGCCGCTGCTCCTTCACATCGAGAGGAGCCAGATGAGGTGGTTCGGGCATCTGGTCAGGATGCCACCCGAACGCCTCCCTAGGGAGGTGTTTAGGGCACGTCCAACCGGTAGGAGGCCACAGGGAAGACCCAGGACACGTTGGGAAGACTATGTCTCCCGGCTGGCCTGGGAACGCCTCGGGATCCCCCGGGAAGAGCTAGACGAAGTGGCTGGGGAGAGGGAAGTCTGGGTTTCCCTGCTTAGGCTGTTGCCCCCGCGACCCGACCTCGGATAAGCGGAAGACGATGGATGGTTTGAACGCTTCTGAAATTGTGATAATGTTCCCCTTTAATGATAACATTTTCCATCACCTGGATTTCTCCTCCAGGAAGGTGTATGGTTTTTGCGGAACCCCTTGCCGCAGAGCCGTGGACGGGGTCCCTCTGCCGGGCGTACTGACCCCTTCGCCGATGGGGCTCAGGCTGGATGTTTGAAGCACTTGAGGGGAGAAGGAGACGGGAGATGTGGCCACAGATGCTGTGGTGCCTTTAATGGGCACTGAGGCTGGTTTGGTGGGGGTTGAAGGTGGAGTTACAAGTGTGAAGGGACTCTGGGTCATAGGAGACACTATGTTCACGGGACTTTGGGGTTTGGGCACTATAAATGGTGCAGAGGGATGTTTAGCGCTTGTTTTTGGGTCATATGGAGTATTTTTTGGCGTATTACGGCTTGAAGGACCTAAGGATGATGGGGAAGAAGGAGACATCACTTGTGCAGTTGCATCTTCAGCAGCTGTAACTGTGACAGTCATTATGGGTGTGGGTTGGGGGATGGATGAGGGGGACACCAGAGGCTCTCGTGGGTTCGCCGTCTTCACAACAGCCACCTCTGGTATTGCGTCTTGAGCTGAGAACAAAAGACAACAGTACTGCAATGTGCTTCCAGAAATATCTTTAAAGGCCTACTGAAACCCACTACTGCCGACCACACAGTCTGATAGTTTATATATCAATGATGAAATATTAACATTGCAACACATGCCAATACGGCCGCTTTAGTTTACTAAATTGCAATTTTAAATTTCGCGCAAAAGTATCCTGTTGAAAACGTCGCGGTATGATGACGCGTACGCGTGACGTCTCGGATTGTAGCGGACATTTTGTTCCAGCTTGATCCCAGCTATAAGTCGTCTGCTTTAATCGCATAATTACCCAGTATTCTGGACATCTGTGTTGCTGAAACTATTGCAATTTGTTCAATGAATAATGGAGACGTCAAAGAAGAAAGATGTAGATGGGAAGCGGTGTATAGCGGCTGCCTTTGGCAACACAAACACAGCCGGTGTTTCCTTGTTTACATTCACGAAGGTGAAGCTTTACTATGGAACCGAGCGGTCAAGCGAACATGGTTCTCTACCACATGTCAACCGGCAGGTTTCGGGGAGAAAATGGTGGTAATAAGTCGGCTCTTACCGTAGACATGAGCGGAGCTTGCGTTGTTCCTCGTGCACCTGTCAAAGAGGCAGCTACGACTCTTTTGCCCCCTCCGACCGGTGGGATGCTTCCACCGTCGAGGAGGGGGGAAAAAAAGCTCAGCCCCAACAACTGCCTTCACTTCACCTCGTCGAGAAACGTAGCTTCCCTCAGAGACACTGGCGGTCACCACACCCGTGGCCACACCCCTCCGACTTTCAGGTATCATATAATCTCACTAAAATACTAGTAACACAATAAGCAGATAAGGGATTTTCCAGAATTATCCTAGTAAATGTGTCTAATTACATCTGTATCGCTCCCATCGTATAGTCTTTTTTTTTCTAGTCCTTCACTCTAACTTTCCTCATTCACGAATCTTTCATCCTCGCTCAAATTAATCGTCGCTTACTCGGTCCGAATCGCTCTCGCTGCTGGTGGCCATGATTGTAAACAATGTGAAGATGTGAGGAGCTCCACAACCCGTGACGTCACGCGCATATCGTCTGCTACTTCCGGTACAGGCAAGGCTTTTTTATTAGCGACCAAAAGTTGCGGACTTTATCGTCGATGATCTCTACTAAATCCTTTCAGCAAAAATATGGCAATATCGCAAAATGATCAAGTATGACACATAGAATGGACCTGCTATCCCCGTTTAAATAAGAAAATCTCATTTCAGTAGGCCTTTCAGTACAATAACTTGCATCTTGTGGCAAACATTACTAAAAATACCTGTTGAGTCCAACTTGACTGGAGCTGAACAGTTGCTATGCGGCCCCTGTCCTACCTTGTTCACGCAGGACAGGACACCCCTCCGACTTTCAGGTACCATATAATCTCACTAAAACACTAGTAACACAATAAGCAGATAAGGGATTTTCCAGAATTATCTTAGTAAATGTGTCTAATTACATCTGTATCGCTCCCACTGTATAGTCTTTTTTTTTTTCTAGTCCTTCACTCTAACTTTCCTCATCCACAAATCTTTCATCCTTGCTCAAATTGATGGGGAAATCGCCGCTTACTCGGTCCGAATCGCTCTCGCTGCTGGTGGCCATGATTGTAAACAATGTGAGGATGTGAGGAGCTCCACAACCCGTGACGTCACACGCACATCGTCTGCTACTTCCGGTACAGGCAAGGCTTTTTTATTAGCGACCAAAAGTTGCGGACTTTATCGTCGATGTTCTCTACTAAATCCTTTCAGCAAAAATACGGCAATACCGCGAAATTATCAAGTATGACACATAGAATGGACCTGCTATCCCCGTTTAAATAAGAAAATCTAATTTCAGTAGGCCTTTCAGTACAATAACTTGCATCTTGTGGCAAACATTACTAAAAATACCTGTTGATTCCAACTTGACTGGAGCTGAACAGTTGCTATGCGGCCCCTGTCCTGCCTTGTTCACGCAGGACAGGACACCCCTCCGACTTTCAGGTACCATATAATCTCACTAAAACACTAGTAACACAATAAGCAGATAAGGGATTTTCCAGAATTATCTTAGTAAATGTGTCTAATTACATCTGTATCGCTCCCACTGTATAGTCTTTTTTTTTTCTAGTCCTTCACTCTAACTTTCCTCATCCACAAATCTTTCATCCTCGCTCAAATTGATGGGGAAATCGTTGCTTACTCGGTCCGAATCGCTCTCGCTGCTGGTGGCCATGATTGTAAACAATGTGAGGATGTGAGGAGCTCCACAACCCGTGACGCCACACGCACATCGTCTGCTACTTCCGGTACAGGCAAGGCTTTTTTATTAGCGACCAAAAGTTGCGGACTTTATCGTCGATGATCTCTACTAAATCCTTTCAGCAAAAATATGGCAATATCGCGAAATGATCAAGTATGACACATAGAATGGACCTGCTATCCCCGTTTAAATAAGAAAATCTCATTTCAGTAGGCCTTTAGGTACAATAACTTGCATCTTGTGGCAAACATTACTAAAAATACCTGTTGATTCCAACTTGACTGGAGCTGAACAGTTGCTATGCGGCCCCTGTCCTGCCTTGTTCACGCAGGACACACGGAACCTGAACAAGCCACCTGGTGGTAAGTCCGTCACATTGTAGTAGCAGTCAACCACCCTGGTGGCCACCGTTTGCCACGTTGAATCTCCTGATGAAACAAGATGCAAGCCGTGGGTTTTCAGTAAAACGTTACACCCTTGGATGCAAACCCTATGCTAGGTGAGATTTTGTCAAGTTAAACGATTGATGTTCGGAGCAAAGACAAGAAGGTATGATGCATTACCAAAGTCTTGCTTATCTTTATCGATCCAGTTTCAAATGTATTTATTTACAAACCCCGTTTCCATATGAGTAGGGAAATTGTGTTTGATGTAAATATAAACGGAATACAATGATTTGCAAATTATATTCAACCCATTTTTAGTTGAATATGCTACAAAGACAACATATTTGATATAATAATCATTAACTTTGGAATTTGTTGACAGCAACATGTGACAAAGAAGTTGGGAAAGGTGGCAATAAACACTGACAAAGTTGAGGAATGCTCATCAAACACTTATTTGGAACATCACACAGGTGCGCAGGCTAATTGGGAACAGGTGGGTGCCATGATTGGGTATAAAAACAGCTGGAAACGGGGTTTGTACAATTTCAATCAAACGTGGTGTCAGTTATCGAAACGACACCGGTATAGCTCGGTTGGTAGAGTGGCCCTGCCAGCAACTTGAGGGTTGCAGGTTCGATACCCGCTTCTGCCATCCTAGTCACTGCCGTCGTGTCCTTGGGCAAGACACTTTACCCACCTGCTCACTCCCAGTGCCACCCACACTGGTTTGAATGTAACTTAGATATTGGGTTTCACTATGTAAAGCGCTTTGAGTCACTTGAGAAAAAGCGCTATATAAATATAATTCACTTCACATAGCTTTGTCATGTGGCTTTTGTGAACAGAGCCTCGTTTTTTTTTATTCTTCCACACTCTGTAGCCTTTGTTCCGAGTCCATATTCTTGTCTTTTTCTTTGTGTTTGTCTTAGAAATTTCATAGTGCCTGCTTAAGTTTGTATTTTGTCACCTTCTGTCTTTCTTTCCAGAGTATAGCTGCATGGAGGCTTGGTGTCTGCCGGCTTCCAAAGCACCAGGGCGGTGTTGTTGTACGTCTGTGGCACCTCAGGGGTCCCTGGTCGCTTAGGAATATCTTCAGCATTTTTGAAAAAAAAAAAAAAGGGAAGAGAGAAGAGGACAAAATAAGTTGACATTCTCAATTATGAATCAAATTGATTGCATTTGTTCGTACAGTGTTCCCTCCTTTATCTAAAACATATGTAATTTTAACATAAAACTCCCGCATGTATGCAAATCTCCATGCCGAGTACTCAGTGATACTTTAAAATCTTGAACAGCGTTTTCTGGTGAGTAGATTCACTGAGAAACCATGGCACCTTCTGACTATTTGGCTTGTTAGCTTCCTGCGTCACAGGTGCACAATGATGACTTAAGAGAGACCTACAGTGCTATTGTAGGTGCAACTATCACTCTAACTTTCCTCATCCACGAATCTTTCATCCTCGCTCAAATCAAACGATTGATTTGGGCAATTATTTTGACTGGGGGGGGCCAAATTGAGAGAAAGAAATGTATCCGAGGGCCGGTATATCTATTTTTAGGAAGCCTAATACAAAACCTTAAAATAATGTCTGATTAAATACTAAAAAACGTTTTGACAGACCGCTTTAAAAAACGGAATGGAATTTTACATTTTTCTATGAACGATAAAACACTGAATATTGACAACATAAACGTCACACCTCCCCTCGATTGACATATTTTACAATCAAGCTGTCAAACTTGGACTTGGATTAGTATTGCTTCTTCGGTGCAGAGAATATTTGGAACGAGCCAGGCGTGAACGTGAGTACATGTTTAATTTATTTAAACACTATACTACAAAAACAGGAAAACAAAGGGCGGTACAATAAACTGGGCTTTGAAACAAAAGACTAGCACAACGGCAGTTAACTATAAACATGAAACAAAAACTTGCACTGTGGCAGAACTATGAACAACTAAAACAAAAACACTTACTGCGACCGAAACAAGGGGCATGGATAGCAAGGTGCGTAGCAGGTGATCGAGGGCATGAAAAAGGTGTAAGCAGGTCGGTAAGTACAAAGTTGCCAGACTGAACGCTTGGCCACTGTGGCTTAAATAATAACTATGATAATGACAAGCAGGTGTGAGAACTGAGGACTCGGAGACAAGGTGGAAACTAATGAGCTACTATGGAAACAAAAACAAACCGGGAAGTGCAAAAGTCGGAAACAAGTGTCCAAAAAACAAAACATAGCATGACCAAAACGAAACATAATCCATAGGCGTGACACAAGCAAAACGCGACAAACGGCGAAATATGAACGCAAAGGGTAAACATACAATATTCAATCCGTTATATAACTAAGCTTTAGAACTTTGTTGTGAAAATCTCCTTCCACGTCTGTCCCTGACACCCACATCTCAGGCTGACACTGTGGAAACGCTCCCCGCCCCCACTGCTTGGTGCCTCATTTGAGCTGCTGTGACTTAGATTACCATAGTAACTAATTAATTACCATAGTAACTAGTATATCAGGCAAAAGCGCAGATTCCAACCATTGAAATACGTTATGAAATACTTCAAAACATCATAATGGCAGCTACACTTTCCATCTTAAAGATCTAAAATAATTATTTGGGAATATCCGACGAGCCAGATTGAAATACTTAACGGGCCCAGGTCTGAACTATCCGATGTGTCACAACAGACGCTTACTTGTATTGCAAAATTTGAAAGACGGTATTTGTGATAAAGGCTCTCTGAAGTTGTAAATGTCTGAAATTATGTACTAAAACATCCAATCACAGCTTTACAGTCTGCATCACAGTATTATATTCATATTTATTCATTCTTTTCTACCACTACAACCCGATTAAGCAAATACCAAGCATAAGTGAATTGTGTGATACAAGAGATAGGTCATTTAGGATGATCAATCAATCAATGTTTACTTATATAGCCCTAAATCACTAGTGTCTCAAAGGGCTGCACAAACCACTACGACATCCTCGGTAGGCCCACATAAGGGCAAGGAAAACTCACACCCAGTGGTACATCGGTGACAATGAAGACTATGAGAACCTTGGAGAGGAGGAAAGCAATGGATGTCGAGCGAGTCTAACATGATACTGTGAAAGTTCAATCCATAATGGATCCAACACAGTCGCGAGAGTCCAGTCCAAAGCGGATCCAAAACAGCAGCGAGAGTCCCGTTCATAGCGGAGCCAGCAGGAAACCATCCCAAGCGGAGGCGGATCAGCAGCGCAGAGATGTCCCCAGCCGATACACAGGCAAGCAGTACATGGCCACCGGATCGGACCGGATCCCCTCCACAAGGGAGAGTGGGACATGGAAGAAAAAGAAAAGAAACGGCAGATCAACTGGTCTAAAAAGGGAGTCTATTTAAAGGCTAGCGTATACAAATGAGTTTTAAGATGAGACTTAAATGCTTCTACTGAGGTGGCATCTCGAACTGTTACCGGGAGGGCATTCCAGAGTACTGGAGCCCGAACGGAAAACGCTCTATAGCCCGCAGACTTTTTTTGGGCTTTGGGAATCACTAATAAGCCGGAGTCCTTTGAACGCAGATTTCTTGCCGGGACATATGGTACAATACAATCGGCAAGATAGGCTGGAGCTAGACCGTGTAGTATTTTATACGTAAGTAGTAAAACCTTAAAGTCACATCTTAAGTGCACAGGAAGCCAGTGCAGGTGAGCCAGTACAGGCGTAATGTGATCAAACTTTCTTGTTCTTGTCAAAAGTCTAGCAGCCGCATTTTGTACCAACTGTAATCTTTTAATGCTAGACATGGGGAGACCCGAAAATAATACGTTACAGTAATCGAGACGAGACGTAACAAACGCATGGATAATGATCTCAGCGTCTTTAGTGGACAGAATGGAGCGAATTTTAGCGATATTACGGAGATGAAAGAAGGCCGTTTTAGTAACGCTTTTAATACCAATGGATATACCATTCATCCATCCATTTTCTACCGCTTATTCCCTTCAGGGACGCGGGGGGGCGCTTGAGCCTATCTCAGCTACAATCAGGCGGAAGGCAGTGTACACCCTGGACACTTTCTCTCTGGCACTCATCGAGGGTGGACGCTCCCCTTTCTTCTCCCTTATCTCTCCTGCTTGCTTCTTTGTTTTGTCTTGTCTTGACTTTCTTGTTGCCTCTTTTTTGCACTGCTCTCCAAATCTAAACATTTGAACTATTTAACTGGCCTCAACAAAATTGACAAGATCTTGGGTTTGGGGGAACCTGCTGTCGTGACGAAGCGCTTGTTGCTGGACACGCCACGGACTCTTGGGAGAAGAAGGAGGGCCGCGTGCCTGGCGACCCTTTTCTGTCGAGGACGTGAAGATATCCACCTATTCGGAATTATGACAACGGGACATCTGCTGATTGGAGCAAGCGTTGCTCTGGTTTGTCGACAAATTGGAAGTTGCTGACAGTCTTCAAAGTACCCCAAAGCTGCCACAAATGACTGGAGGATGCGGGAAGAACTGTGGATCACATCGGACTCTCTACCCCGCAGTTTTTGAGGACCAGTCATAGACAATCTTAGAGTGAAAAGCAAATTGTATTTTCACTCGCATACAAATAATTTTAACTTGGATTGTTTCCCTGGCGTCGAGACTCTCCTGAAGGACAGTGCAGCGAAGACACAACAAACTCCCTTTTTTGTCTCTCTCATGGACACGCACCTGTTGTTGTTGACTTTGGACTAGCGACGGCAAATACATCAAGGTCGGGGAACAGAGACACACTACGGGTTTATACACACACACAAAAAAATATACGCCACACATACACGCCCCCGTCCCCTTAATCCAACGCCCTCAACGCAAATCCCGTAGGGGTGATGAATGGATGGTCAGCGCCTGAGAGCTGCGGCCTACCACCATGACCTTGAACTACCTTCCCTCTGTTGCTGGATATCTCGAGATGTATGTTGTAATATGTATATGTGCTTTTGCTATGGAGGTTTTTTCCCCACTCCAGACTGGATTGTATTTTTTTACTCATCCTTCCCCAGCGTTTTACCTTCTTCCCCATTTTTTACGGGACGCCCTATGGCGAACCATCAGCGTTCTTGTTCTGTAACCCTGTCCACTGTTTGTTTGTCTAATCTTGAACAGGTTTGTGCTGAAAACAAAGTTTCGTTGTACTTGTTGCAATGACAATAAAGACCTACCCTACCCTGGACAAGTCACCACCTCATCGCAGGGCCAACACAGATAGACAGACAACATTCACACACTAGGGCAGGGGTAGGGAACCTATGGCTCTAGAGCCAGATTTGGCTCTTTTGATGACTGCATCTGGCTCTCAGATAAATCTTAGCTGACATTGCTTAGTTCGATAAGTAATAATTCCGCTGGTAGTCACAGTGTTAACAATAATGTTCAAATTATAAAACATTCTCATGCATTGTAATCCAACTATCCGTTTTCTATCGCACCAGATCAAGAAGTTGCATTGATGGTCAAAAGTATTTTATTTATTATTGGTTACCTTCAGAAAAACAATGTTTTTTTTTTGTTTGGTTTTTTAAAAAGAATAAGAGATGCATGCATTTAGTTGTTGTAATCAGGGAAAGTCCAAATAAAAGAGGAGGCGAAAGAGCGTGGGACGACACTGTACAAGAGTGCAGGTCTACGTGTTTCTCCTCATTGAGCTAAATTGAATCCAGTCTCTGTTTAATTCCTTGCTTCTTGTCTGTTCAATAGATGTCATCAGTGTTTGTACCTGACAGTTGTATTCAGTGTTAAAAAATACAATACGGCTCTCACGGAAATACAGTTAAAAATATTTGGCTTTCATGGCTCTCTCAGCCAAAAAGGTTCCCGACCCCTGCACTAGGGCCAATTTAGTGTTGCCAATCAACCTAATCAATCAATCAATCAATGTTTACTTATATAGCCCTAAATCACTAGTGTCTCAAAGGGCTGCACAAACCACTACGACATCCTCGGTAGGCCCACATAAGGGCAAGGAAAACTCACACCCAGTGGGACATCGGTGACAATAATGACCCAGTGGGACGTCGGTGACAATGATGACTATGAGAACATGATACTGATGATACTGATGATACTGATGACTATGAGAACATATGAGAACATGATACTGTGAAAGATCAATCCATAATGGATCCAACACAGTCGCGAGAGTCCAGTCCAAAGCGGATCCAACACAGCAGCGAGAGTCCCGTTCACAGCGGAGCCAGTAGGAAACCATCCCAAGCGGAGGCTGATCAGCAGCGCAGAGATGTCCCCAGCCGATACACAGGCGAGCAGTACATGGCCACCGGATCGGACCGGACTCCCTCCACAAAGGAGAGTGGGACATAGAAGAAAAAGAAGAGAAACGGCAGATCAACTGGTCTAAAAAGGGAGTCTATTTAAAGGCTAGAGTATACAAATGAGTTTTAAGGTGAGACTAACCCCAGGTGCAAGTCTTTGGAAGTGGGTGGAAGCCGGGGTACCCGAAGGGAACCCACGCAGTCACGGGGAGAACATGCAAACTCCACACAGTAAGATCCTGAGCCCGGGATTGAACTCAGGACTACTCAGGACCTTCGTATTGTGAGGCAGACGCACTAACCCCTGGTCCACCGTGCTGCCCGGAGGAAATACCATGTTTTGATAAATACTTGGTTGTCACGTCACTCACATGCTATCGACAATGTACAGGACGTGGTGATGGCAGCAATGGGATTAGTCGCTAAACACTCGTACACCCCGGCATCTTTCTGGATACACTTGAGGATGGTAAGAAGCTGCCTGCCATCTGGATGGGAGATCAGACTAATGCGGTCGTCCGCTAGCACAGCTTTACGATCTGTCACGGAAAAGCAACAATTAATTGAAAGCTGCATTAAAAAAAACATGACATTTTTGAGAAATGACAATATCTTTATTGCTACTAACGTTCAAATACCTTTCATCCATGAAATGTCAGGAGGGGGACTTCCTGCCGGCAGGCAGCAAAGGGTGACCTGCTCTCCTTCAAGCAATATTTGGTCCTTGAGTTTGATATGGAACACGGGTGGGAAGTCTGAAGCAGAACGGACAAACTTTGGAGGGTTTGAGTTCTCCTCCTCTTTTGGGGCAGGTAAAAGAATGTCAGTCTGGGAAGGTGTTTTGTCTTTTTTGCTCCTGCTTAGACCCCACCTGTCCCATCTGGACCGCCGGTCGTTCTCTTTCTCAGAATGAACACTTGAAACAGATTCAATCGACTCTTTGGACGTACCGACGGCAACCTGTTTTGCAAGCTGATTTTCAGGCACGCAAATTTCTTGCAGTCCGCGACCCTCAGAGCGTGAGTGGCGATGGCGAGAAAACAACGGCGTCCTCTTTCCTTCTGTGTTCTCTTTTCTCTCGTCCGACTGGCTTCGTATTTTCGTGGAAATTCCCGCCACTTTATTCTCAAACTTCTGTCGCATTGCAAAGACGGAAGAATCTGTGATCTTCTTCAAGTCCGTCTCTTTCTGACTTCCCTCGGCATGTTTATCCTTCCTATCCTCAGACTGGGTTCGTATTTTAGCAGAGATTCCTGCCACTTTGGACTCAAACCTGCGCCTCACAGAAGAAATTGCAGACTCATCAGCCTTTCTTTGATCTCTATCTTGCTCTTTGGTGTCCAGAGATTTACTTCGACCGATTGCCCAAGTAGTCCTCTTAGTGGCCGCACTTTCCTGTGCGTCCTGAGTCTTTCTTTCAGTGGATTTTTCTCCCTTTTTATCATCGGATGTTGATCTCTTTCCTCGTAATGAAAACCTTCCGATAAGGCTCAGGCCTCGTTCCTTTGTCTCATCTTCACGTAGGTCTTGAACTGATTTGGACTTCTCTTGTAGCCCTTTGGAGCTCATCTCAAGAGGAGCTCCCCTTGGCCCTGGCCTGTAAACCTCTTCACCTCCACCGCCGAGCTTACGGCTTGGCACAGGCGATTCCCCCTCTGATTTGTTTCTTGTAAGCTTTCTGAGGCCACGGGTCAAAGAGGATTCCCGCTTCTTAAATCTGGACTCAAAGACCTCCTCTGAGTCAATGTCTTTGATATCTGTTCTCAGTTTTGGGTGGCTAAGAACGCCAGAAATATCCGAATTTGATAACGAGGAATTTGAAGCAGAAGATGACTGGCCAGTGGCTACTTTTGCAAACACAGCCGAGTGTTTCGATGATGAAGCATTTTCTTTAGGCTCAGGTCTGCCTCTTGACTTGTCAGGAACCTGATCAGATGTTTCAGAGGACACTACATTGGTTTCTGCACGGCTTCTGTTTGCAAATGATGTTTTATAGGTTTGTGATGTTTCTTTATCTTCCATCCCTTCTTTTCCATGTATTTGCATGTCCTGATATTTCTTTCTTGTGTCCTCTTTGTCATCATCCTCTTCTATCACAATTATGGGATAAACTACTGAAGGTGATTTCAACTCAGATTCACCTTCATTCTTGGCTATTTTTTCTTCATAATTCAGTTTTTTGCGTTGGTCCCCTTTCCCTGGTGTTGGGTAGACAAAAGAGTTGTGTTCAGTTGGCGAGGCTGACTCCAGCATCGTTTGTCCTGTTAGTGCCGACATCGATGTTGCTTCCTGAAGCTTCTTACTCTCTGTGCTGACATTGATGACGGATGGAATCTCCAAAGGAGCTCCATACCTGCGGTGAAGTGGCATGGGCTCAGAATCTCCCTGGGTAAAGGAGACACTTTTCCGAAAAACTCTGGTCTTTGTTGTGTCCTCTCCAGCATTCTC
>NC_084637.1:8706653-8781653 GCF_033978795.1 Nerophis ophidion
CACGTCATGTCCGGTCCAGTGGCTTTGCACCACGGGAAAACAAACCTCATCAAAGTCCTAGTCTTGACAGGTGCAATTTATACTCTGGAGCAGACCGGGGCAAATTAAGGCACGGGGGCAACTTGCGGCCCGCAAAGCTTCTCAACTTGGCCCGCCGGACATTTCCCCCAAATTTTTTTTAGATCTTTAAGATGGAAAGTGTAGCTGCCGTTATGATGTGCAGTGATGTTTTCTAATGGCCGTAAGTCTTGAACTATTCAAAGTATTTCAATGGTTGGAATCTGCACTTTTGGATGACATACCAGTTTTTATGGTCATCTAATTAGTTACTATGGTCATCTAATTAGTTACTATGGTAATGTAAGTCACAGCAGCTCAGACGAGGCACCAAGCAGTGTGGGTGTGGAGGGTTTCCACAGACGCGGAAGGAGATTTTTACAACAAAGTTCCAAAGCTTTATGATAAATCAGATGTATCAGATTGTTGGTGGGTTTGTTTTGTACCCTTCGCGTTCATATTTCACTGTTTGTAGCATTTTTGTTGAATTTCACTTGATTGTAAAATATGTCGGTCGAAACGGGGTGTGACATTCATATTTCGTCAATATTCAGTGTTTTATCGTTCATAGAAAAATGTAAAATACCTTTACGTTTTTTAAGGCGGTCTGTCATGAAGTTTTTACCATTCAATCAGACATTTTTGTGATTTTTTTTTGTATCAGTGTTCCTAAAAATGGATATACCGGCCCCCGGACACATATTCTCTAAATGTGGCCCCACCAGGTCAAAATAATTGCCTGGGCCTGCTCTGGAGCGACTTATAATCCGAAAAATACGGTATATCTAAGTGGTTATAGTATTATTTACATTTTAACATCAAGCATATATGAGTACTACATTGGAATTTAGATTATACAAACAAATTGGTACATTAGTCATTTACGAACTAAGGGGGGGTTTCTATATGAAGGTTGTTCCTACAACTTATTTTTGTTGCATCACAGCCATTGGACATACAGGACAATACATTAGCTTATTAAGATCAAGTACAAACCCCGTTTCCATATGAGTTTGGAAATTGTGTTAGATGTAAATATAAACGGAATACAATGATTTGCAAATCATTTTCAACCCATATTCAGTTGAATATGCTACAAAGACAACATGTTTGATGTTCAAACTGATAAACAGTTTGTTTTTTTTGAGCAAATAATCATTAACTTTAGAATTTGATGCCAGCAACACGTGACAAAGAAGTTGGGAATGGTGGCAATAAATACTGATAAAGTTGAGGAATGCTCATCAAACACTTATTTGGAACATCCCACAGGTGTGCAGGCTAATTGGGAACAGGTGGGTGCCATGATTGGGTATAAAAACAACTTTCCAAAAAATGCTCAATCTTTCACAAGAAAGGATGGGGCGAGGTACACCCCTTTGTACACAACTGCGTGAGCAAATAGTTTAAGAACAACGTTTCTCAAAGTGCAATTGCAAGAAATTTAGGGATTTCAACATCTAAGGTCCATAATATCATCAAAAGGTTCAGAGAATCTGGAGAAATCACTCCAAGTAAGTGGCATGGCCGGAAACCAACACTGAATGACCGTGACCTTCGATCCCTCAGACGGCACTGTATCAAAAACCGACATCAGTCTCTAAAGGATATCTCCACAAAGGCTCAGGAACACTTCAGAAAAACAACTGTCACTAAATACAGTTTGTCGCTACATCTGTAAGTGCAAGTTAAAGCTCTACCATGCAAAGCGAAAGCCATTTATCAACAACATCCAGAAACGCCGCCGGCTTCTCTGGGCCCGAGATCATCTAAGATGGACTGATGCAAAGTGGAAAAGTGTTCTGTGGTCTGACGAATCCACATTTCAAATTGTTTTTGGAAATATTCCACGTCGTGTCTTCCGGACCAAAGGGGAAGCGAACCATCCAGACTGTTAGCGACGCAATGTTTAAAAGCCAGCATCTGTGATGGTATGGGGGTGCATTAGTGCCCAAGGCATGGGTAACTTACACATCTGTGAAGGCACCATTAATGCTGAAAGGTACATACAGGTTTTGGAACAACATATGCTGCCATCTAAGCGCCGTCTTTCTCATGGGCGCCCCTGCTTATTTCAGCAAGACAATGCCAAGCCACATTCAGCACGTGTTACAACAGCATGGCTCCGTAAAAAAAAGAGTGCGGGTACTTTCCTGGCCCGCCTGCAGTCCAGACCTGTCTCCCATGGAAAATGTGTGGAGCATTATAAAGCGTAAAATACGACAGCGGAGACCCCGGACTGTTGAACGACTGAAGCTCTACATAAAACAAGAATGGGAAAGAATTCCACTTTCAAAGCTTCAACAATTAGTTTCCTCAGTTCCCGAACGTTTATTGAGTGTTGTTAAAAGAAAAGGTGATGTAACAAATTGGTGAACATGCCCTTTCCCAACTACTATGAAATTCTAAGTTAATTATTTGCAAAAAAAAAAAAATTAAGTTTATGAGTTTGAACATCAAATATCTTGTCTTTGTAGTGCATTTAAATGAATATGGGTTGAAAAGGATTTGCAAATCATTGTATTCCGTTTATATTTACATCTAACACAATTTCCCCACTCATCTGGAAACGGGGTTAGTAAATCCTGCGAGCTCTTTTTCAAGGAATATTAAACACAAGATTGACTACTACCTTAAACCAAGGATGGCGGAGGCATTCAACGGCGCTCGGCCTCCTGGCGGTGCAAACACAACATGCTGCAGTTTAGTTACCATGCGTAATACAAAAAGGCTGTCCAAAAAAAAAAAATGTGCGATGCTTACAGGCGGTCCACCACCAAGAGCTTGATGACAAAGCCCCTTGCTTCTTTGCAGAGGGCAGACAACATACTCTCTTCAAAGGCCACATTGTAGTTTCGAATGTTTAACGCTGTTTCGCGGTCGTTTTCACCGGCAAATGGCGACACTCCTGTCAGGCTGCAATATACACATTTATACATATGACTTGTTAAATATTAAATAAAGATGGATAGATATGCGTGCCCCTGCTGGGTGACCTACCAGAGATATGTAATGACGCCAACTGGCCTGTAGAGAGCAGCAGAAGCATAAAACAGTTAAGAGAGCAAGTGTTTGTTGTTGCTGCTAACAGTGCACAAGGTACATGAGGCTCACCATATGTCTGTTGCTGTGGAAACGGGGGTTTGGTTCACAATTTCTGGGCTCACGTATTCTGGTGTGCCATACTTGCAATAGTGCTCCTCGGGTGACTCCAGTCTGAGGGCATTACCGAAGTCGCATATACGGATCTGGTCACTGCTGCTACCAGTCATCAAAATGTTTTCTGGCTAGCAGAAGACAAACACAAATGCAATGAAATCTCGTTTGAGTCCCACCCTAATGCTGTGAAGCAGGGGTCGGGAACCTTTTTGGCTGAGAGAGCCATTTAAGCCAAATATTTAAAAATGTATAGAGTATAATATATCACAAACTCGCATGGCACCAGTAGTAGTGACCCCAAGATGCAGGAACCAGGAGAGCGAAGGGCAGGTAAGATGATTTTAAAGGCCTACTGAAACCCACTACTACCGACCACGCAGTCTGATAGTTTATATATCAATAATGAAATATTAACATTGCAACACATGCCAATACGGCCTTTTTAGTTTACTAAATTGCAATTTTAAATTTCGCGCAAAGTATCCTTTTGAAAACGTCGCGGTATGTGCATGATGTCACGGATTGTAGCGGACATTTTGTTAGCCCCGATCCCAGCTATAAGTCGTCTGCTTTAATCGCATATTTACACAGTATTCTGAACATCTGTGTTGCTGAATCTTTTGCAATTTGTTCAATAATGGAGACGTCAAAGAAGAAAGATGTAGGTGGGAAGCGGTGTATTACGGCCGCCTTTAGCAACACAAACACAGCCGGTGTTTCCTTGTTTACATTCCCGGAAAGATGACGGTGAAGATTTACTATGGAACAGAGCGGTCAAGCGAACATGACCAACATTTATAGAGTATAATATGCCACGAACTCGCATGGCACCAGTAGTAGTGACCCCAAGATGCAGGAACCAGGAGAGCGATGCGCAGGTAAGATGATTTTAAAGGCCTACTGAAACCCACTACTACCCACCACGTGGTCTGATGGTTTAGATATCAATGATGAAATATTAACATAGCAACACATGCTAAAACGGCCTTTTTAATTTACTAAATTGCACTTTTAAATTCGCGCGAAGTATCCTGTTGAAAACGTCGCGGTATGATGACGCGTGTGCGTGATTTTAGCCCCGATCCCAGCTATAAGTCATTTGCTTTAATCGCATAATTACACAGTATTCTGGACGTCTGTGTTGCTGAATCTTTTGCAATTTGTTCAATTAATAATGGAGACGTCAAAGAAGAAAGATGTAGGTGGGAAGCGGTGTATTGCGGCCGCCTTTAGCAACACAAACACAGCCGGTGTTTCCTTGTTTACATTCCCAGAAAGATGACGGTGAAGATTTACTATGGAACAGAGCGGTCAAGCAAACATGGTTCCCTACCACATGTCAACCGGCAGGTTTCGGTGAGAAAATGGTGGTAATAAGTCCGCTCTTACCGTAGACATGAGCGGAGAGCTTGCGTCGTTCTTCGTGCACCTGTCAAAGAGGCTGCTGCGGACTCTCTTGCCTCCTCCCACCGGCCGTCCCTTAACGTGGGATGCTTCCACCGTGGAGGAGGGGGAAAAAAAAAATTCTCAGCCCGGCCCCAACGGCTGCCTTCGCTTCGCCTCGTCGAGAAACGTGGCTTCCCTCAGAGACATTGGTGGTCACCACACCCGTCCGACTTTCACTAAAATGCTAAACACTAGTAACACAATAAGCAGATAAGGGATTTTCCAGAATTATCCTAGTAAATTTGTCTAATAACATCTGAATCGCTCTACTGTCTAGTTTTTTTTGTTTTTTGTTTCCTAGTCCTTCACTCTCACTTTCCTCATCCACAAATCTTTCACCCTTACTCAAATTAATGCGGAAATCGTCGCTTTCTCGGTCCGAATCGTTCTCGCTGCTGGTGGCCATGATTGTAAACAATGTGAGGATGTGAGGAGCTCCACAAACCGTGACGTCACGCGCACATCGTCTGCTACTTCCGGTACAGACAAGGCTTTTTTATTAACACCGACAGTTGCGAACTTTATCGTCGATGTTCTCTACTAAATCCTTTCAGCAAAAATATGGCGATATCGCAAAATGATCAAGTATGACACATAGAATGGACCTGCTATCCCCGTTTAAATAAGAAAATCTCATTTCAGTAGGCCTTTAAGCAAAATATTTTAAAATGTATTTCCGTGAGAGCCTTATAATATTTTCTTAACACTGAATACAACTAAATGTCTGCATTTTTAAGTAAGACCAAGAGTATAATATGTCACAAACTCGCATGGCAACAGTATTAGCGACCCCAAGATGCAGGAACCAGGAGAGCGAAGAGCAGGTAAGATGATTTTAATATCACCAACAGAGGAGAATGAAGCAGTCTTGCATGTACGGTTCTAAATAGTCAATCTTCGAGCCCTGAGGAGCGCGCAAGATAAGCATGAATAGAAACATGCTGATTGGCAGCAGGTGAGTGGGAAAAAACACAGCGCTCAACGGGACAAGCAGGAAATGGAAACAAAATTGTCAGGATTGTCCCTGACAGTTTGTCTATGTTTTAGTTTTTTCCTCTACATTTGTCTTTGTTTTCCTCTGTGTGTGTAGTATTTCCTGGGGCGGTATAGCTCGGCTGGTAGAGTGGCCGTGCCAGCAACTTGAGGGTTGCAGGTTCGATTCCCACTTCCGCCATCCTAGTCACTGCCGTTGTGTCCTTGGGCAGGACACTTTACCCACCTGCTCCCGGTGCCACCCACACTGGTTTAAATGTAACTTAGATATTGGGTATCACTATGTGAAGCGCTTTGAGTCACTAGAGAAAAGCGCTATATAAATATAATTCACTTCACTTCACTGTCAGCGCTCTTATTTTGTCTTTTTCCTGTCTTTCTCCCTGGGCGCTGTTTCCACTCAGTTGCGGCTGATTGGCACCTAGCCACACCTGGTGTCAATCAGCCCAATCCTATTTAGACCTGTTTTCTCCTCCAGTCAGTGCTGGATTATTGTCGTTGCCACCTGTCGTGTCATGTCAATGCAGCGTTGTGGTACGCTATGTTCGGTAGCTGTTTGTAGCTTACTGTCTTTTGTTCCCTGCTTCCAGTTTTGTTTGTTCATAGCCAAGTTTGTTATCCGCCTCGTGCGCGCTTTTTGTTTGTACCTTTTTGTTCTGTTTTTGTATTAGTGTTTTATTAAATCATGTTTACCTGCAAACTGCCTGCCTCCTTCTCTGCATCTTGGAGTTCGTCACAAACTAACTGACAAAAATAAGAGCCCTCGTGGGAAGAAAATACAAAACAAAGAAGCATTAACAGATCTTCACATAATAAGTCTCTTATTCTTTTTAATAACAGTTTTATTCGGAAGCTCACCGATGATGAATAAAATGCTTCTTACTACAGATGCGACTTCTTGAACAGGTGCGGTAGAAAACAGATGGATGGATTAAAATGTATGAGAATGTTTTATATTTTGAACATTATTTTTAACACTGTGATTACCGGAGGAATTATTCATTACTTATCATGTTAAGCAGGGGTCTCAAACTCAATTTACCTGGGGGCCACTGGGTGCAGAGTCTGGGTGAAGCGGGGCCGCAAGAAAATATTTCTTAAAAGAAAATCTTTTTAAATGTCTTTAATTTGATTTATAACACAAAATAAAATCAAAATATAAATGAACAAAATGAGAATTAAGGAATGTGAGGCGATGCAAATTAAACAATAAAATAAAGAAAATACAACAGTTTGAATTGGTCCAGGTTATCGGGGACTGTTATTACTGACGGACAGGTGTGGCGGTGCGACTCCAGCCGGGCACGTAAGAAAACCCTCGTCTCCATGGCAACGTTTCTGTCGCTTTCACTCATTTGCCGCTTTTTCACTTACGCAGGGGTAGGCAACCCAGAACGTTGAAAGAGCCATTATGGACCCAAATAACAAAAATTGTTGCTGTGGAGTTTACAGTTACGGTAGCACAATTAGCCCCAAACGGGCAAACATCCCAATTAACGTGTTACACGTCCAATTCGCCCTAGGACTCTCTGTCGGAGTATCAGTGCTGGGGTCCAGTGCACCACAGTTTTGTATTGTCGCTCAGTCCTTCGGCGGAGTGCTTCGGAAGCTACCGAACAGCTCGTCTGGCGTGGAATGTTTGGCCCTCCAGAGCCCCATACAACACCGTGATTGGTAGATTCCTTCAGCTACGCACACAACGCTGTCAAGCGCCATTGGTATAAAATTTGCGGGCCGCACTAACATTAAACTTTCATATTGAGCTGGGGGCCGCAAAATAACGTCTGATGTCAAGCAATGTCAGCTAAGATGTATCTGAGAGCCAGATGCCACATCTGGCTCGAGAGCCATAGGTTCCCTACCCCTGCTGTAAAGCATTACCTTGATGTCGAGGTGAGCAATTCCTTTCTCATGAAGGTAACGGAGGCCTTCTAACACCTGCTGAACACTTCGACGGATCTGTGGAGATGCACAAATTAAGTCAAGGTCATGTGACGCGGTGGCATTTGGGCAGAATCCAAGCCACTTTCAATTCAACCGACTTCCAGATCTGTGACGGTTGTTCTTCTGGACATTCGTTCCAGCAGCTCTTCATGACACCTTCAGGTCACAGCTGAGGAAAGGTAGACTACAAAGTCCAACTGATGAATTATGCATAAACAATACCCCGAGTACTGTATTTTTCGGACTATAAGTCGCAGTTTTTTTCCGTAGTTTGGCCGGGGGTGCGACTTATACTCAGGAGCGATTTATGTGTGAAATTATTAACACATTACCGTAAAATATAAAATATTATTTAGCTCATTCACATAAGAGACTATACGTATAAGATTTCAAGGGATTTATTACAGATAGTTTGGTAAACGTACAGTATGTTCTATATGTTATAGTTATTTGAATGACTCTTACCATAATATGTTAGGTTAACATACCAGGCACCTTCTCAATTGGTTATTTATGCCTCATATAACGTACACTTATTCAGCCTGTTGTTCACTATTCTTTATTTATTTTAAATTGCCTTTCAAATATCTATTCTTGGTGTTGGGTTTTACCAAATAAATTTCCCCCAAAAATGCGACTTATACTCCAGTGCGACTTATAAATGTTTTTTTTCCTTCTTTATTATGCATTTTCGGCAGGTGCGACTTATACTCCGAAAAATACGGTATGTCTTTTTTGTTAAGTGCACTCATCACTAAATGAATCATTCATGCCTCAGGCCATGTCTACATTAAGTTGTTTAACCCCTTAAATCAGTGGTTTTCAACCTTTTTTTAGTGATGTACCCCCTGTGAACATTTTTTAAATTCAAGTACCCCCTAATCAAATAATTTTTGGTTAAAAAAAAGAGACAAAGAAGTAAAATACAGTACTATGTCATCAGTTTTGGATTTATTAAATTGTATAACAGTGCAAAATATTGCTCCTTTGTAGTGGTCTTGAACTATTTGGAAAAAAAAATATAAAACTGAACTAAAAACTTGTTGAAAAATAAACAAGTGATTCAATTATAAATAAAGATTTCGACACCTTTTTTTTTTTTTCCAAGATGGCGCTGCTGTAATGGCTGCTGTAGGCAGGAGCTCTGTGCTCTTGTGTCATCCTTTTGTGTTTCCCTCTTGTTTTCATGTGTTATTATATTTTTTTGCATTTTGGTCCGGGACCCTTTGGGACTGTGTGACAAGGGGTGGCACTTTCGTGACCTCTGTGGTGCTTTTTTTGTGGACTTCTGGATCTGCCTCCCGGGAGCCTTTTGGCCATGGAGACCAGCTGCTGGGTCTCTGCCACACCGGAGTCGGTTTGGAGGGACTGGAGGAGATGCGGATGAGGGGACAGGGCTGCGGAGCTAGCACTGAGCGCTGGGACGGAGAGGCTTCGCGGTGTCTTGGCTGGGTGAGCAGGTGTCGGACACCTCAGTCACCTTGGACGTATCCTCGCTCATCCATGCGGACTGGACATTGGCCGAGAGTGGAGTCGGCTGTCCTGGTTGCTTTGTTGGGTCTGCTCCTGTCTCTGGCCATGCTCCCTCCACCCCAGCGGACGATGGCGTGGAACACCGCAGAGGCCACCACAGTGGATATGTTTCTTTTACTTTTTATTCATAGCTGTATGTAGAAGTGTCTGGTTGTATCTGCTGCTTTAATGTCTTTAATGTCCTTTGTGTTCTTTGATGTTTGATGTTTCCCTCTTACACACATGTAAGAGGGATGTGTACTATGGCTATGAGTTGTTCTTTTCCCTTGGGCTCAGTCTGCACCCCCACTCCAGGGCCTAGGCTAAGTACGATTTTTTATTTTTTTATTTTATTTTAATCTTCTATTTTTTTTTTCTCCCCCCCCCTTGTTTACCTGTATGTCATCTTTTTTGTAAGGGGCGCTGGAAGCCGGCAGACCCGTCAGCGATCCTGTTCTGTCTCCCTGTAATGTTTGTCTGATCTTGAATGGGATTGTGCTGAAAATTTTAATTTTCCTGAAGGAACTCTCCTGACGGAATAAATGAAGTACTATCTAATCTACTATCTAATCTAACCTAGAAGTAATCATCAATTTAAAGTGCCCTCTTTGGGGATTGTAATAGAGATCCATCTGGATTCATCAACTTAATTCTAAACATTTCTTCACAAAAAAAAGAAATCTTTAACATCAATATTTATGGAACATGTCCACAAAAAATCTAGCTGTCAACACTATGAACTTACATTCGTATTTTGTTGAAGTATTATTCAATAAACATACTTATAAAGGCTTTTGAATTGTTGCCATTTTTAGAATATTTTTTTAAAATTTCATTTCCCCTTTGGCATACCTTCAAGAACCCCTAGGGGTACGTCTTAGGTGTGATTTACCCTGGGTAACCTTATGGCTTTACATTTACATATCAGAACAGATGTATTGTATATTTATAGTCCGGGAGATAATCAGCCTACTTTTAAGCACATGGAGAACCCGGTAACACACACAAGTGTATTTTTAAATAAAAGATGGAAAAAGGATACAATTCTGTTATGAGCACAACCACGTTCTTCTTTTCAAAGGCATCGTGGAAGTAGATGATCCGCTCATGGTCCAGTGATGACAGCAGTTCCATCTCCCGCAGTGCCAAGGCTTTCCTTTTCCCGCGTGCGGATGTGAACTTGGCGGCAAAATCCCTCTTTCCCTTCTTCTGAGTTACCCGTTTTATGTAAGAGAAGGCCCCCCTGTGATGAGACATGCCCAGAAATCACTTTTTTTTTTTTACATTTTGATATCATTTAAACTTTGGCATAAGTCTGTGTTCCAGTTATATACAAACCCCGTTTCCATATGAGTTGGGAAATTGTGTTAGATGTAAATATAAACGGAATACAATGATTTTAAAATAATTTTCAACCCATATTCACTTAAATGCACTACAAAGAATAGATATTTGATGTTCAAACTCATAAACGTTAACTTTGAATTTCATGGCTGCAACACGTGCCAAAGTAGTTGGGAAAGGGCATGTTCACCACTGTGTTACATCACCTTTTCTTTTAACAACACTCAAACATTTGGGAACTGAGGAAACTAATTGTTGAAGCTTTGAAAGTGGAATTCTTTCCCTTTCTTGTTTTATGTAGAGCTTCAGTCGTTCAACAGTCCGGGGTCTCCGCTGTCGTATTTTACGTTTCATAATGCGCCACACATTTTCGATGGGAGACAGGTGTGGACTGCAGGCGGACCAGGAAAGTACCTGCACTCTTTTTTTTACGAAGCCACGCTGTTGTAACACGTGCTGAATGTGGCTTGGCATTGGCTTGCTGAAATAAGCAGGGGCGTCCATGAAAAAGGCGGCGCTTAGATGGCAGCATATTTTGTTCCAAAACCTGTATGTACCTTTCAGCATTAATGGTGCCTTTACAGATGTGTAAGTTACCCATGCCTTGGGCACTAATGCACCCCCATACCATCACAGATGCTGGCTTTTGAACTTTACGTTGATAACAGTCTGGGTGGTTCGTTCCCCTTTGGTCCGGATGACACTATGTCGAATACTTCCAAAAGCAATCCATCCATCCATCCATTTTATGCCGCTTATTCCCTTTGGGATCGTGGGGGGCGCTGGTGCCTATCTCAGCTACAATCGGGCAGAAGGCTGTGTACACCCTGGACAAGTCGCCACCTCATCACAGGGCCAACACAGATAGACAGACAACATTCACACTCACATTCACACACTAGGGCCAATTTTAGTGTTGCCAATCAACCTATCCCCAGGTGCATGTCTTTGGAGGTGGGAGGAAGCCGGAGTACCCAGAGGGAACCCACGCATTCACGGGGAGGACATGCAATCCCGAGTCCGGGATTGAACCCTGACTACTCAGGACCTTCGTATTGTGAGGCAGACGCACTAATCCCTCTGCCAAAAACAATTTGAAATGTAAACTTGTCAGGACCACAGAACACTTTCCCACATTGCATCAGTCCATCTTAGATGGTCTCGGGCCTAGAGAAGCTGGCGGCGTTTCTGGATGTTGTTGATAAATGGCTTTCGCTTTGCATAGTAGAGCTTTAACTTGCACTTACAGATGTAGCGACAAACTGTATTTAGTGACAGTATTTTTTTGAAGTCTGCGATGAGGTGGCGACTTGTCCAGGGTGTACCCCGCCTTCCGCCCGATTGTAGCTGAGATAGGCGCCAGTGCCCCCCGCAACCACAAAAGGGAATAAGCGGTAGAAATGGATGGATGGATGGTTTTCTGAAGTGTTCCTGAGCCCATGTGGTGATATCCTTTAGAGATTGATGTCGGTTTTTGATACAGTGCCGTCTGAGGGATCGTAGGTCACGGTCATTCAATGTTGGTTACCGGCCATGCCGCTTACGTGGAGTGATTTCTCCAGATTCTCTGAACCTTTTGATGATATTATGGAGCGTAGATGTTGAAATCCCTAAATTTCTTGCAATTGGACTTTGAGAAACGTTGTTCTTAAACTGTTTGACTATTTGCTCACGCAGTTGTGGACAAAGGGGTGTACCTCGCCCCATCCTTTCTTGTGAAAGACTGAGCATTTTTTGGGAAGCTGTTTTTATACCCAATCATGGCACCCACCTGTTCCCAATTAGCCTGCACACCTGTGGGATGTTCCATATAAGTGTTTGATGAGCATTCCTCAACGTTATCAGTATTTATTGCCACCTTTCCCAACTTCTTTGTCACGTGTTGCTGGCATCAAATTCTAAAGTTAATGATTATTTGCAAAAATCAGTTTGAACATCAAATATGTTGTCTTTGTAGCATATTCAATTGAATATGGGTTGAAAATGATTTGCAAATCATTGTATTCCGTTTATATTTACATCTAACACAATTTCCCAACTCATATGGAAACGGGGTTTGTATTTAAGTTTAATCTGCAGTCCCCGAGTCTTGTCATTTCTGCTTACCAAGCCTCCATTAAACCTGCCATTTAAATGATAAATAAATAAATGGGTTGTACTTGTATAGCGCTTTTCTACCTTCAAGGTACTCAAAGCGCTTTGACACTACTTCCACATTTACCCATTCACACACACATTCACACACTGATGGAGGGAGCTGCCATGCAAGGCGCCAACCAGCACCCATCAGGAGCAAGGGTGAAGTGTCTTGCTCAGGACACAACGGACGTGACGAGGTTGGTACTAGGTGGGATTTGAACCAGGGACCCTCGGGTTGCGCACGGCCACTCTTCCACTGCGCCACGCCGTCCCTAAGTCTTTAAAAGATGGAGAAACACATACCTGCCTATCTCCTTGTGGAGGTCATAGTAGTCGGTCAAGCGTCGCATCTTCCTGAGAATGGTTCCCTTGTCTTCCATTGGTTCTATTGCCTCTTTTCGCTCTGCAAGAAGGATGTACGTTTACATGTCCGTTGGTCTTGGTGCACGAGGTACAGTTGTGGTCAAAAGTTTACTGTTTGTGGCCAAGCAGCTAAATTTTTGTCTCATCCGACCACATCCGTAAGGACCAGATGAGTCGCCCGCTGGCCTGTTCTAAAAATAGCTCAAATAGCAGCACTTACCAGTGAGCTGCCTCTATTTTTTTTTATTTTATGTATTTACTAGCAAGCTGGTCTCGCTTTGCTTGACATTTTTAATTCTAAGAGAGACAAAACTCAAATAGAATTTGAAAACCCAAGAAAATATTTTAAAGACTTGGTCTTCACTTGTTTAAATAAATTCATTAATTTTTTTACTTTGCTTCTTATAAACGTTCAGAAAGACAATTTTAGTGGAAAAATACAACCTTAAAAATGATTTTAGGATTTTCAAACACATATACCTTTTTACCTTTTAAATTCCTTTCTCTTCTTTTTTGACAATTTAAATCATTGTTCAGGTAAATTTATTTTTGTTGTTGTAAAGAATAATAAATACATTTGAATTTAATCCTTCATTTTAGCTTCTGTTTTTTTTGACGAAGAATATTTGTGAAATATTTCTTCAAACTTATGATTAAAATTCAAAAAAAATATTCTGGCAAATCTAGAAAATCTCTAGAATCAAATTTAAATCTTATTTCAAAGTGGATTTTAACCTATTAAAAAATGTCATCAAAATTCAAAAATTGATTTTAATCAGGAAAAATTACTAATGATGTTCCATAAATTCATCCATTTTCTACCGCTTATTCCCTTTTGGGGTCGCGGGGGGTGCTGGCGCCTATCTCAGCTACAATCGGGCGGAAGGCGGGGTACACCCTGGACAAGTCGCCACCTCATCGCAGGGCCAACACAGATAGACAGACAACATTCACACTCACATTCAAACACTAGGGCCAATTTAGTGTTGCCAATCAACCTTTTAAGTTCCTTTCTCTTCTTTCCTGACAATTTAAATCAATGTTCAAGTATTTTTTTTTTATTGTAAAGAATAATAAATACATTTTAAATTAATTCTTCAATTTAGCTTCTGTTTTTTCGACGAAGAATATTTGTGAAATATTTCTTCAAACTTATTATGATTCAAATTCAAAAAAATATATACTGGCAAATCTAAAAAATCTGTAGAATCAAATTTAAATCTTATTGCAAAGGCTTTTGAAGTTATTTTAAAAGTTTTATTTTGGAAAATCTATAAGGAATAATGATTAGTCTTTGTTAGAAATATAGCCTGGTCCAATTTGTTATATATTCTAACAAAGTGCAGATTGGATTTTAACCTATTTAAAAGATGTCGTCAAAATTCTAAAATTAATCTTAATCAGGAAAAATTTATAATAATGTTCCATGAATAATTTTTTTAATTTTTTCAAAAAGATTTGAATTAGCTAGTTTTTCTTTTAATTTTTTTCGGTTGAATTCTGAATGATAAAGAGTTGAAATTGATGATAAACAATGTTTCAAAATTAAATTGTAATTTTTTGTGTGTTTTCTCCTCTTTTAAACCATTCAATTAAGTGTTTTTTTGATCATTTATTCCCTACAAAAAACCTTCCGTAAAAGGAAAAAAAATGTACGACGGAATGACTTCGGAATGATGATTTTTTTTAATATATATATAGATTTATTTATTTAAGGTAAATTGAGCAAATTGGCTATTTCTGGCAATTTATTTAAGTGTGTATCAAACTGGTAGCCCTTTGCATTAATCAGTACCCAAGAAGTAGCTCTTGGTTTCAAAAAGGTTGGTGACCCCTGCTCTAGAAGGTCTTATCTTGTGGGGCGGCATAGCTCGGTTGGTAGAGTGGCCGTGCCAGCAACTTGAGGGTTGCAGGTTCGATTCCCGCTTCCGCCATTCTAGTCACTGCCGCTGTGTCCTTGGGCGAGGCACTCTACCCACCTGCTCCCAGTGCCACCCACACTGGTTTAAATGTAACTTAGATATTGGGTTTCACTATGTAAAGCGCTTTGAGTCACTCGAGAAAAGCGCTATATAAATATAATTCACTTCATCTCTGTCCATGTGATGTCAGATGAAACAGAGTTTGAAACCCATGTGTTGCTTAATGATTGGTACAGACCTGTGTGAACCGTCAGTTCAGCCTTGCAGGAGTTGGATCCAGCCATGTTTTTTGCAGTGCATGTATAAACACCAGAGTGCCCCGGACGGGCGTTGAGGATCACAAGAGAATATTCCGGGTCATCGTAAACAAAGGTGAAATAGCTGCTCTCGGAGAGGAGCTCATCATCCTTTGAAAAATGAAAAGGAAACACCTCAAATATTCATACGTGACCTAAATGATTCAACTGCTCCGGAGACTAACCTTGTACCAGAAAATGTCTGGATCTGGTTTCCCTTCGACCACGACAGCCAGACGGGACGTTTCCCCGGCTTCCACATCCACGTCCTCCATGATCGTTTCAAACTTAGGCGGCACTGGGAAAGAGGTAAACATGTTCCGCTTTAATGTCACTTGGGTCTAGAGCAGGCCTGGGCAATTATTTTTGACTAGGGGGCCACATTTAGAGAAACAAATGTGTGTATCTACTTTTAGGAAAACTAATACAAAACCTCACAATAATGTCTGATTGAATGCTAAAAACGTTATGACAGTGTTATGATCCGATGTCCGGATCATACCATATTGTAGTTTTGTTCCTTTTTGTATCACATTCTGTTATTTGACTTCCTTATTTCCTGTTTGCTCTGTCACCATGGTTGCATATTAGTTCCACCTGCTACTCTCCGTTTATGCACACCTGTTTTTGCTGATTACCGCCTTATTTAAGCCTGCCCCTTTTGTTCACTCTTCCTCACATCCTCAATTTGCCTTACACGCAACGAGTGACGTATGCTTTTAAATAAATAAATGGGTAAATGGGTTGTACTTCTATAGCGCTTTTCTACCTTCAAGGTACTCAAAGCGCTTTGACACTACTTCCACATTTACCCATTCCCACACACATTCACACACTGATGGAGGGAGCTGCCATGCAAGGCGCTAACCAGCACCCATCAGGAGCAAGGGTGAAGTGTCTTGCTCAGGACACAACGGACGTGACGAGGTTGGTACTAGGTGGGGATTGAACCAGGGACCCTCGGGTTGCGCACAGCCACTCTCCCACTGCGCCACGCCGTCCCTTTTCTATGTTTATACTCGCTAGTTTTCCCGCTATGTTTTGTTTATCCCTAGCTCTCATGCTAGTTGTTTTGTTTTCCCTTTTTGTGCTTTTGTGCCAAGTGTAGTGTTTCTGTTTGTTTCCCTAGCTCCCATGCTAGCTCCTTTTGTTTGCCTTTTCTGCCTAGCACCAGTATTTTTGTTCTTAGCCTTTTATTAGCTAAATAAATCCTTATTTTCTTACCATACGCTGTGTTCTTGCCCGAATGCATCCTTGGAAGAACAAATCCGGCATCGCTATGCCAAACAAACGTCATAGACAGACCGCCTTAAAAAAACGTAATGGAATTTTACATTTTTCTATGAAGGATAAAACACTGAATATTGACAAAATATGAATGTCACACCCCCTTTCGATCAACACATTTTACAATCAAGTGAAATGCAACAAAAATGCAACAAACACTGAAATATGAACGCGAAGGGTACAAAACAAACCCACCTACAATCTGATATATCTGATACATCACTAAGCTTTAGAACTTTGTTGTGAAAATCTCCTTCCACGTCTGTTGAAACGGTTCCCGCCCAACAATGCTTGGTGCCTCGTCTGAGCTGCTGTGACGTAGATGACCATAGTAACTAATTAGATGACCATAGTAACTAATTAGAAGACCATAGTAACTAATTAAATGGCCATAGTATCTACTTAGATGACCATAGCAACCAATAAGATTACCATAGTAACTAATTAGATTATCATAGTATCTACTTAGATGACCATAGCAACCAATAAGATTACCATAGTAACTAATTAGATTATCATAGTAACTAATTAGATGACCATAGTAAATAGTATATCATGCAAAAGCGCAGATTCCTGCTATGTCTTTGTGATCATGTACTGTTTAGTTATGTTCTGGGTTTTTTTTGGACTCCATTAGTTCCTGTTTTTGCGCTCTCTTGTTTGTTTTGTCACCATGACTACCGATTAGTTTTCACCTGTCATGTCACGCACCTGGTTCATCATGCACTTGTTAATCACCACAGCATTTAAATCTGTAGCTGCCAGGCAGTCAGCCTGGCGACGTCACCTTCTACTCACCCTCGACACCCCCTTGTTATCCATGCAGATGATCCATGTTCCTTTCTCGTTCCAAGTAAGTTTTTGTTATTCATGCCATAGTGCAAGTTTTGTTTTATGTCCATAGTTTTGCCTTAGTGCAAGTTTTTGTTTTCAGAGCCAAGTTTTTTTTACCTCCTCTGTGAGCGCTTTTCGTTTGTACCTTTTTTTAAGTTATTAATTAAAACATGTCCTTACCTTCACGCCATGTCCGTTCCAATCGCTTTGCACCACAGGAAAACAAACCACACCGTGGTCCTCGCCTTGACAATTCCGAGCATTGAAAGACTTATTATAGTTGAAGACTTACGGTCATTAGAAAACATCACTGCACATCATAATTGCAGCTACACTTTCCATCTTAAAGATTTAAAAAAATATATTTTGGAATGTCCGGCGGGCCTGATTGAAAAGTTTAACGGGCCGAATGTGGCCCCCGGGGCCTTAATTTGCCCAGGTCTGGTCTAGAGAAACCAAACCTGCGAGAGGTCCAACCTGCCATGGCGAGCTCAAGCCTGCAGAGGTCGCTGCCAAATTGGTTGCTGGCCAACATCACCAGCTGGCCCAGGTCTGAGGCCTTGACCCTCTGAAGTGTGAGGGAGTGTTGATCATCGTCTGGCATGCTCATCTCGCACACCCCCGGTTTGTTGACCAAGGACACGCCCCTCCTGGTAAACACACAAGCGATATCTTTCAGCAACTTCAAACCTATGGCCGAGGGAAATGGAAAAAACAAAATGACCTTTTCCAAGTTACTGTCGCATGCACATGGTTCAGGGTGATTGAGATGCTCGCAGGTTGGTTGTCGACCACATACACAATGTCCGGTTTGTCCACGATGACCGGCGCTTTCTTCAAGTAGGGTCCTGCAAGGATGTTTATTGTGTTAATGTTGAGTTAGTTAGTTCGTTAAACATATTTATATAGCGCTTTTCTCTAGTGACTCAAAGCGCTTTACATAGTGAAACCCAATATCTAAGTTACATTCAAACCAGTGTGGGTGGCACTGGGAGCAGGTGGGTAAAGTGTCTTGCCCAAGGACACAACGGCAGTGACTAGGATGGCAGAAGCGGGAATCGAACCTGCAACCCTCAAGTTGCTGGCACGGCCACTCTACCAACCGAGCTATGCCGCCCCACGTTTTAAACACAACAAAACAAATACCCAGAACCCCTTGCAGCACTAACTCTTCCGGGACGCTACAATATAAACCGCAGCAACCCCTTACCCCTCCCCCCACATCAACTCTGTCCCCCCAACCCGCCTACCTCAGCCACATTGACTTTAATATACTTCTACTTATTTCAACAGATTGTTAAAGGAGCGTAATTAACCATCAGATTTAAACTGAAACAAAAAACTAATAGATAGATTGATAGATAGATAGATAGATAGATAGATAGATAGATAGATAGATAGATAGATAGATAGATAGATAGATAGATAGATAGATAGATAGATAGATAGTACTTTATTGATTCCTTCAGGAGTGTTCCCTCAGGAAAATTAAAATTCCAGCAGCAGTGTACAGAGTTGATATCGAATTTAAAAATCAAAAAGTAAATAATGTTGGCATAAATGGAAACAAAATATAAAAATATTACAATAAGTCTTATTGTCAGATTTTTATGGGCATATTATGGGCAGGCAAGCTGTTTATATAGTGGGAAAGCGGACGTGAAAACAGGGTGTCCCCACTCAGGTCCGCATGGAGCTGGAGGGGGCGTGGCCTCCAGCTCCGGCCGAATTTCGGGAGAAAATTTCTTACGGGAGGTTTTCGGGAGAGGCGCTGAATTTCGGGATTCTCCCGGAAAATCCGGGAGGGTTGGCAAGTATGCGATAAGGAATAAAAATAAAAAGCAACAATGAGAAGAAAAATATAACAGTAAAATAAGAATATAACAAGAGAAACTAGTGGTGACCATTTTATGAAAAAGATAATAATAATAATAATAACTAATATGCACGTTTGGGGCACATTTACTATTTACAGTTACTATTTTATCTTGTCCAAGCACTTATTGATTCTGCAATATTATAATTGTATTTCCTGAAAGAAGTAATTGTGTAAAATTGTGTAAAAAAGAAGTAATTGTGTAAAATTGTGTAAAAGAGAAGTAATTGTGTAAAAAAAATACTTTAATATCGTACATGGTAGTTGTGATTTCTTATATATTGTATATATTATATAGAAATATAATATAATATAATAATATAATATATCAGTATATATTAGACACTGTATGTATAATATGTAAATATTACGGTAACACTTTAGCATGGGCAACATATTGACCATTAATTAGTTGCTTATTAAAGTAACAAAGACTTAATTTAGAGTTATTTGAACACTAGGGGAACATATATGTCAAGCTTGGACTTGGACGTGGGTTGTTTCTCCGACGCAAAGGATAGTTGGCACGAGCGAGACGTGAATGTGAGTACATATTTATTTTTAACACTATAACTCAAAAAAAGGCAAACAAAGGGCTATGAAAAAACAAAAGACTAGTAAAAAGGCTACAAACTATAAACATGAACAAAAACACTTGCGCTGTGGCATGAACAACAAAACTTACGTGGCGTGGACAAAACCAACAGCATAGCATGGCATGAAGCAGATGAGGAATATGGGTGTGTATGAAGTTGCCAGACCGACTACCGGGTAACTGTGGCTTAAATAATAGCTGTGACATGAAGACAAGGTGAAAACTAATGAGTTGGCATAGTAACAAAAACAAACCAGGAAGTGCAAAAAAGGAACTGAGTGTCCAAAAAACAAAACCGAACATGACCAAAACAAAATATGATCCATAGGCGTGACAATATAAGGGTTAGGGTTAATAATAAGCAATAATTCTGAGGTTATTGATGGAAAACTCTTAGTTAATGTCTTACTGCTTGTTTAAAAAGGCCATGCAGAATAAGGCATTACTAAGTACTTAATAATGAGCCAATATGTTACTAATTTGCATATTAATAAGCAACTATAGTGAATATGCGTTCCCCATACTAAAGTGTTACCAATATTACATATATGTTATATTTTATATGGCTACTACGGTACATTTTTAGTCTACTTTATACCTGCATTATCCTTTCCATCCTTACACTTTCCATCCTTTGTAACTGAGCTACTGTGTTGAACAATTTCCCTTATGGATCAATAAAGTTTGTCCAAGTTTAAGTCTAACTTCAATGGAGGCTTCATGAACCAACAATATGTGGGAATCATGTCGGGCACACTGCGATGAGGTGGCGACTTGTCCGGGGTGTACACCGCCTTCTGCCCGAATGCAGTTGAGATAGGCTCCAGCGACCCCCCGCGCTACTCCAAAAGGGACAAGCGGTAGGAAATGGATGGATGTTGGGCACATATTTGCTATGATATGTTGCGAAGTATCAACCAGTCATTTCTGTACTGATTGACCCAAAAAATATTCAAAGAGGATTTTAGAGAAATTTGGGTACATAATAGTAATAATTATTATTATTATAATAATGATTAAAAAAATTATAATAATACATTTAATTTATAAGCACCTTTCAAGAACCCAAAGACACTATAAAATATAAAAATAAAAATAATGAAAGATAATTATAAAAACAACTAAGGATAAAATCAACATTTACAGATAAATAAGTAAATAAAAGATAATGTTACAAGTAAAGGATAAAATCACCATGTAACGAACAAATAGTGGACATTTCATACCTCTGTCCAGCAGCTGGACCAGATCAGTAGATGGTGAAGGCTTGCTAAGTGTCTTGCCAGTAGACGCCAGGACCCTAAAAGCATAGCGGACTCCCTTGGATAGGCAATTGACGGTGTAGCTGGTCTCCCTTAGATTGGACGCCACATTGGACCACTGTATGGAACCCAGAGGTTGCTGCTGGAGCACATATAGCAAAGAACCAGGGTCTGCAGGAAGCAAGCAAAAGCAAACAAAGCGTGAAACCAACAGAATGCGGACCTATGCCACGGTTTGGACATTTATCACATGTGAAACCAACCTGGGAACTCAAGCCAGATTTAATGTCACAAACTTAATAAGATTTTATATCGGCACAGGGAATGTACAAACCCGTTTTCATATCAATCAATCAATGTTTACTTATATAGCCCTAAATCACTAGTGTCTCAAAGGGCTGCACAAACCACCACGACATCCTCGGTAGGCCCACATAAGGGCAAGGAAAACTCACACCCAGTGGGACATCGGTGACAATAATGACCCAGTGGGACGTCGGTGACAATGATGACTATGAGAACCTTAGAGAGGAGGAAAGCAATGGATGTCGAGCGGGTCCAACATGATACTGTGAAAGTTCAATCCATAATGGATCCAACACAGTCGCGAGAGTCCAGTCCAAAGCGGATCCAACACAGCAGCGAGAGTCCCGTTCACAGTGGAGCCAGCAGGGAACCATCCCAAGCGGAGGCGGATCAGCATCGCAGAGATGTCCCCAGCCGATACACAGGCAAGCAGTACATGGCCACCGGATCGGACCGGACCCCCTCCACAAGGGAGATGAGTTGGGAAATTGTGTTAGACGGAATACAATGATTTGCAAATAATTTTCAACCCATATTCAGTTGAATATGCTACAAAGACAACATATTTGATGTTCAAACTGATAAACATTTTTTGTTGTTGCAAATAATCATTAACTTTGGAATTTAATGCCAGCAACACTGCCAAAGAAGTTGGGAAAACTGGCAATCAATACTGATAAAGTTGAGGAATGCTCATCAAACACTTATTTGGAACATCCCACAGGTGTGCAGGCTAATTGGGAACAGGTGGGTGCCATGATTGGGTATAAAAACAGCTTCCCAAAAAATGCCCAGTCTTTTACAAGAAAGGATGGGCCGAGGTACACCCCTTTGTCCACAACTGCGTGAGGAAATAGTCAAACAGTTTAAGAACAACGTTTCTCAAAGGCCAATTGCAAGAAATTTAGGGATTTCAACATCTACGGTCCATAATATCCTCAAAAAGTTCAGAGAATCTGGAGAAATCACTCCACGTAAGCGGCATGGCCGGAAACCAACATTGAAGGACCGTGACCTTCGATCCCTCAGACGGCACTGCTCTACATAAAACAAGAATGGGAAATAATTCCACTTTCAAAGCTTCAACAATTAGTTTCCTCAGTTCCCAAACGTTTATTGAGTGTTGTTAAAAGAAAAGGTGATGTAACACAGTGGTGAACATGCCCTTTCCCAACTACTTTGGCACGTGTTGCAGCATTGAAATTCTAAGTTAATTATTATTTGCAAAAAAAAAAAAATAAGTTTAAGAGTTTGAACATCAAATATGTTGTCTTTGTAGTGCAATCAATTGAATATGGGTTGAAAAGGATTTGCAAACCATTGTATTCCGTTTATATTTACATCCAACACAATTTCCCAACTCATATGGAAACGGGGTTTGTATGTGTTTTATGTTGCATGATTGCAAGGGGCTTCACGGTCTGCCTCACAATACGAAGGTCCTGCAGTCGTGGGTTCAAATCCAGGCTCGGGATCTTTCTGTGTGGAGTTTGCATGTTCTCCCCGTGAATGCGTGGGTTCCCTCCGGGTACTCCGGCTTCCTCCCACTTCCAAAGACATGCACCTGGAGATAGGTTGATTGGCAACACTAAATTGGCCCTAGTGTGTGAACGTGAGTGTGAATGTTGTCTGTCTATCTGTGTTGGCCCTGCGATGAGGTGGCGACTTGTCCAGGGTGTACCCCGCCTTCCGCCCGATTGTAGCTGAGATAGGCGCCAGCGCCCCCCGCGACCCCAAAAGGGAATAAGCGGTAGAAAATGGATGGATGGATGGATGGATGGATTGCAAGGGGCTTCACGGTGGCAGAGAGGGTTAGTGCGTCTGCCTCACAATACGAAGGTCCTGTAGTCCTGGGTTCAAATCCAGGCTCGGGATCTTTCTGTGTGGAGTTTGCATGTTCTCCCCGTGAATGCGTGGGTTCCCTCCGGGTACTCCGGCTTCCTCCCACTTCCAAAGACGTGCACCTGGGGATAGGTTGATTGGCAACACTAAATGGTCCCTAGTGTGCGAATGTGAGTGTGAATGTTGTCTGTGTTGGCCCTGTGATGAGGTGGCGACTTGTCCAGGGTGTACCCCGCCTTCCGCCCGATCGTAGCTGAGATAGGCGCCAGCGCCCCCCGCGACCCCGAAAGGGAATAAGCGGTAGAAAATGGAAGGATGGATGGATTGCAACAAGTAAAATCCCTAGTTTGTGAACCCGTTCTCACACAATGGCAATAAAACGCTTCTCTTCTGATTCTTGAAGCATATGGGCGTTTTTCGAGAAAGGCTAAATAGCGCCGATTACCCGTTGAGAACAGTCGCTCACATATTCAGTGAGCCGGACGTGAGGTCACTTAAATCCGAGCAATAAGAGACTGACCATAAGATGCGTCCAGTCTCTTTGGTCTCTTCCAGCTCAGGGTTATAGTTTTCCCTGTGATGGTTTCTATGACAGGAGGGCCGTCAGGTGGTTCTGGAATGATATCTGTTAACGAAGCACCAAAAAATGTACGTTCACATTTTGTGAAGAAAAGAAAACGGTCAATTATAGCGCTCCCGGGCTTACCTGTGACATATAAATGTGCATAACAGGCTGCTTTACCCACTTTGTTAGCGATCACGGCCTTGTAGACGCCGCCATCAGCGTGAGAAGCGCTCTGAATGAGCAGGCTGTGGACATCCCTGTCTGAAGGAGATACAAGCACAGTTCTTATTTGCCACATATCAACAAAATCACCAGTCGTGTCTTTGCATACACTGAGTCATTTTGCGCTCCTCGCTGCTTGCAATGCGCTTGCCGCTGTGGTACCAGGCGATGGTTGGGTAAGGCAGGCCTGTCACCTTGCAGCAAAGCACGGTCTCTTTGCCCTCAATGACTTCCATGTCTACCAGAGGTTTAACAAAATCCGGCATGGTTCTCTTTTCCACTTCACTCTCTATATGTTCTGGCTCCTCTGGGATGGACGGCATCTTCTCCAGTGCGGACCTGCAAGGTAAGCGATAAAGAAAGACTCTCAATGTTTTCTGTTTTTGTTTGTTTTACATCTGGTAACATCTGGTACATCTTTTTTTTTTTTTTTCCCCTTGGACTCAGTCTGCACCCCCACTCCAGGGCCTAGGCTAAGACCGATTTTTTAATTTTATTTTAATCTTCAATTTTTTTCTTCCCCCACCCCCCCTTGTTTACCTGTATGTCATCTTTTTTGTAAGGGGCGCTGGAAGGCGGCAGACCCGTCAGCGATCCTGTTCTGTCTCCCTGTAATGTTTGTAATGTTTGTCTGATCTTGAATGGGATTGTGCTGAAAATTGTAATTTTCCTGAAGGAACTCTCCTGACGGAATAAATAAAGTACTATCTATCTATCTATCTATCTATGGTGAAGTCTTTCAGTGACAATGTAATCATTTTCCCCACCCATGATTTCCAATTGTCTGTCAAATCGTAACTTAAACGCCTACTGAAACCCACTACTACCTGATAGTTTATACATCAATGATGAAATATTAACATTGCAACACATGCCAATACGGCCTTTTTAGTTTACTAAATTGCAATTTTAAATTTCCCGCGGTGTATCCTGTTGAAAACGTCCCTTATGTTGACGCGTGCTTGTGACGTTATTGGTTGGAGCGGACATGTTCTCCCAGCACGTCCACATTTCATTTGAAATTAAATGTGGACAAGTCAGACCACAGAACACTTTTCCACTTCTCATCAGTCCATCTCAGATGAGCTCGGGGCCCAGCGAAGCCGATGGGGTTCCTGGGTGTTGTTGATAAATGGCTTTCGCTTTGCATAGTAGAGTTTTAACTTGCACTTACAGATGTAGCGACCAACTGTAGTTACTGACAGTGGTTTTTTTGAAGTGTTCCTGAGCCCATGTGGTGATATCCTTTACACACTGATGTCGGTTTATGATGAAGTACCGCCTGAGGGTTCAAAGGTCCATAATATCATCGCTTACGTGCAGTGATTTCTCCAGATTCTATGAACCTTTTGATGATTTTACGGACCGTAGATGGTAAAATCCCTAAATTCCTTGCAATAGCTCGTGGAGAAATGTTGTTCTAAAACTGTTCGACAATTTGCTTACAAATTGGTGACCCTCGCCCCATCCTTGTTTTTGAATTACTTAGCATTTAATGGAAGCGACTTTTATACCCAATCATGGCACCCATCCATCCATCCATCCATTTTCTACCGCTTATTCCCTTTCGGGGTCGCGGGGGGCGCTGGCGCCTATCTCAGCTACAATCGGGCGGAAGGCAGGGTACACCCTGGACAAGTCGCCACCTCATCGCAGGGCCAACACAGATAGACAGACAACATTCACACTCACATTCACACACTAGGGCCAATTTAGTGTTGCCAATCAACCTATCCCCAGGTGCATGTCTTTGGAACCTGTTCCCAATTAGCCTGCACACCTGTGGGATGTTCCAAATAAGTGTTTGATGAACATTCCTCAACTTAATCAGTATTTATTGCCATCTTTCCCAACTTCTTTGTCACATGTTGCTGGCATCAAATTCTAAAGTTGATGATTATGTGCAAAAAAAAAAAATGTTTATCAGTTTGAACATTAAATATGTAGTTTTTTTTAGCATATTCAACTAAATATAAATGATAAATGATAAATGGGTTGTACTTGTATAGCGCTTTTCTACCTTCAAGGTACTCAAAGCGCTTTGACACTACTTCCACATTTTACCCATTCACACACACATTCACACACTGATGGAGGGAGCTGCCATGCAAGGCGCCAACCAGCACCCGGACGTGACGAGGTTGGTACTAGGTGGGATTTGAACCAGGGACCCTCGGGTCGCGCACGGCCACTCTCCCACTGCGCCACGCCGTCCCATATGGTTTAAAATGATTTGCAAATCATTGTATTCCGTTTATATTTACATCTAACACATTTTCCCAACTCATATGGAAACGGGGTTCGTACTTTATCCTTTCTTTGTGTGTTGACATCTTACATGTGAGAAGAGATGGCGGCCCTATGCTCCTGCATGTAAAGCTCGGCGGTACATTCAGACTTTCCGTGAATGTTCTGAGCCATGGCCGTGTAGAAGCCCTCCGTGTCACTGCTGACGTTGGTGATGACCAGCGAGTGGCGCCCTCCCTCGCTGAGAATGTGCACATTGTCGCTCTCCTCCACTCTGGTGTCTGAGGGCATGTAAGAGGGTAATCAACGATATTCCTCTGAGGAACTTTAGACGTAATTAAAGTCTGAGGAGCTCCCTACCAAAGTGCATCCAGGTGACTTGTGGTGCCGGTGACCCGCTCACCTTGCAGTCAAAACGGGCCGTGCGACCTGCGATGACCTCCAGGATGTCCAGCTTGCGAGTGAACAATGGCTCTTTGGAGGGTGTGACCTTCAGGCTTGCACTGGAGGTCAACTCCTCTGAAAATGAAACACATTTTTTTTTAATGATTTTCTTAGAATTGATTTCTCCCAGGGGTCTCAGACAAGACGTTATTTATGAATGGTGCTTGCCAGTGTTGTGTGCGGAGCTGAAGGAATCTACCAATCACGGTGTGGTATATGGCTCTCGAGGGCCGAACATTGACGTCACTTGCGTGATGCAAGCAGAGAAACGTTTTGCCGCTTTTCCACTAGACCCGCACGCGCTCTTCCTCCCTTCCTCGCTCACTCGCTCTCTCTCTTTCTCTCTCTTGAGCTCTCCCTATCACTGTATGGGTGTCTCTTTCTCGCTTCTCGCTGTTAACAGTCCGGCCCGAAAGCTTCCGTAGCACTCCGCCGAAGGACTGAGCGACAATAAAGTTAAAGTTAAAGTACCAATGATTGTCACACACACACAAGGTGTGGTGAAAGTTGTCCTCTGCATTTGACCCATCCCCTTGATCACCCCCTGGGAAGTGAGGGGAGCAGTGGGCAGCAGCGGTGCCGCGCCCGGGGAATCATTTATGGTGATTTAAAACCAACCAATTCCAACCCTTGATGCTGAGTGCCAAGCAGGGAGGTAATAAGTCCCATTTTTTTATAGTCTTTGGTATGACTCAGCCGGGGTTTGAACTCCCAACCTAGCGATCTCAGGGCGGACACTCTAACCACTAGGCCACTGAGTAAGTTACAAAACTGTGGTGCACTGGACCCCAGCGCTGATTCTCCGGCAGAGAGTCGCTGGGAGAATCGGATGTGTAACACGTCAGTCATGATGTTAGCCCGATGATACCGTACCTGTAAACTCTGCGACAAGCAACCCCCCCGCCAAGACAATTTTTGTTATTTAGGTCCAAAATTGCTCTTTCAACGTTCTGGGTTGCCTACCCCTGCGTTAGTGGAAAAGCGGCATGGAGACGAGGGTTTTCTTACGTGCCTGGCTGCAGTTACACCGCGACACCTGTCCGTAAGTAATAACTGTCCCCGACAACCTGGACCACTTCAAACTGTCATTTGTATTTTTTTATTGTTTTAACTGCATTGCCTCACATTCCTTAATTCTCATTTTGTTCATTTATATTTTGATTTTATTTTGTGTTGAAAATAAAAATAGACATTTAAAAATATATTTTTTAAGTAATCATTTCTTGCGGCCCAGCCTCCCCCAGACTCTGCGATACGGGTAAATTGAGTTTGAGACCCCTGCTTTATCATCCTTTTGATACCAGGGTAAGCCGGGTCTGTCGTTCACCTTTAGCCGTGCTCAACTTGCATGTGTACTTCCCGCTGTCATCTTCGTGCACTGAATTGAGCAGCAGGCGGCACCTGTGTGACGAAACGGCGTCAGGCAGAAATGACATCAAAGGCTGACAGGACTATAAGCAGATGAACGCACCTCCGGCCGTCAAAGTGCATCTTGCAGTTGAGCAACGCCGGCTGGATCAGCTTCCCGTTGGACAACCAATCCACATCCATGTCCGGGGGCCCTGTGACATGGCATTCAAACATGGCCGACTCACCGCCCCTTACTGTCACGTCTTTGATCTCCTGCACAATTGTCAAGTTGGTCTGTGCTGCACCTGAAGAATGGGCAGAGCAAACTACTCAGTTATACAGTCATGGTCACAATTTTTACATACACTTGTAAAGAACATAATGTCATGGCTGTCTTGAGTTTCCAGTAATTTCTACAATTTTTATGTTTTTGTGATAGAGTGATAGGACCACTTACTTGTTGGTCACAAAAAACATTCATGAATTTGGGTTCTTTTATGAATTTATCATGGGTCTATTATGGTACACGCGCAGTCTGCGTCTCTGTCCTCTGCGGGAGCACTCGGAGGACAAGCCCCCACTCAGGCTGAGCACAGCACACCCACGCAGCGACAAGCCTGCACTCAATTGCCAATCTGCACACCTGGTATTGATGAAGGCGAGCTGGATGAAAGGCCAGTGGACCCAAGGATCGGCGCGGGAACTTAAGTTTTCATGGTGTACCGTAAGCGACTGCTTTATGCTCTATTCTTGTTTTTCTCTCCGTGGCTTGACTTGTCCCCTTGTGTTCTCCCGTGTCCTCGCAGTACCCTTCGTCGCCTGTTAAATTCTACACGTAGTCTTACAACATACACACTCTTGAGTTTTGTCACACTTAATTTCCTTAGTTTATTAGTTAGTTTTGTTTATTATTCTTATTATATATATTGACTATATATACATATATATAATAAATTATTGAACATTACACCTCTCTGGTGTCAGTTGCCGTCACCTCCCCTTAGTCCCCTTTAGTCAAAACACAACAGGTCTACTGAAAATGTCCCACATCTGCGGTCCCCTCCAAGGTTTCTCATTGTAATCCCATTGGGTTTGAGGTGTTTTTTGCACTGATGTGAGATCTGAGCCAAGGATGTCGGTGTGGCTTGTGCAGCCCTTTGAGACACTCGTGATTTAGGGCTATATAAATAAACTTTGATTGATTGATTGATTGATTGTTTTTGACGTGTGTTTGGGGTGATTGTCCTGTTGGAACACCCAACCTCCGGGCTGATGGTTTTAGGTTGTCCTGAAAAATGTGGAGGTCATCCTCCTTTTTTATTGTACCATTTACTCTCTGTAAAGCATCAGTTCCATTGGCAGCAAAACAGGCCCAAAACTAAATACTACCACCGCCATGTTTGACGGTAGGAATGATGTTCCTGGAATTAAAGGCCTCACCTTTTCTCCTCCAAACATATTGATGGGTATTGATGCCAAACAGCTCCATTTTTGTTTCATCTGACCACAGAACTTTCCTCCAGAAGGTGTTATCTTTGTCCATGTGATGTCAGATGGAACAAAAATGGATCTGTTCATGAATGTTTTTTGTGCTCCAATCACTCTTATCACAAAAAACATAACAGTTGTAGAGATTATTGGAAACTCAAGACAGCCGTGACATTATGTTCTTTACTGACAACTTTTGATCAGAACTCTAGACCGCGAGTACGAGAATGGAGATTTTTAGATCGCTCACCTTTGACCTCCACTCTGCACTCTTCCTGTTTTACTCCGCACCGGTTGACAAGCTTGCAAATGTAGAGCCCCGCATCTGACCGCTTTGCTGAGATGATTTTCATCTCGCTGGAACCAAAGTCCATCTCCTGCACGGAGAAGCGTCCTGCCGTCTTCACCGGAGCGTTGTCCTTCAGCCTGTGTCGGCAAAACATGAAGTGGTCTGATAGTGAAACGGAGGCTCATGTGAATAAATAAGATGTCTTACCAGCGAACCGTAGGTTTGGGCTGCCCTGTGACTTTCACCGAGATGACAACATCCTGGCCCTCCATCACTGTTTGGTCACACGGCCCCACCTTTATCAAACAGAAATGAGCCTATTTGCTGTTATGTTCCTTTCAGCTCAGCAATTCTCCCACCTGGAAACCAGGAGGCTCCTCCAAGTTGACACTTTTGGTCAGAGCAGGACTATCTTGATTGTGTTCCATCACCTCCTCCTTTAGGCTCATGTACTCTCTACCTGAAAGGTGGGTGGAGCGTCCGACTTCCAAGGACCGGACTAACCTCTTGCATGGCTCTGGAAGAATATGAGATGTCAAGTTTGAAACTATAGTTTTAATTTCAAACATGCTGTTTTTTTTGAGTCACTTATTGGGTTCTTGAAAATGGCACACTTTAATTACGTCTGTCTCGAATACTGTTACGTGTTATTTTCAGGTCTCCCGATGTCTAGCGTTAAAAGATTACAGTTGGTACAAAATGCGGTTGCTAGACTTTTGACAAGAACAAGAACATTTGATCATATACCGCCTTTATACACATTAATATATATATGTATATATATATGAACATGCACCTGGGGATAGGTTGATTGCCAATATATATATGTATATATATACATACATATATATATATATATATATATATATATATATATACATATATATATATATATATATATATATATACACATATATATATATATATATATATACACATATATATATATATATATATACACATATATATATATATATATATACACATATACATATATATATATATATATATATATATATATATATATATATATATATATATATATATATATATGAACATGCACCTGGGGATAGGTTGATTGGCAACACTAAATTGGCCTTGGTGTGTGAATGTGAGTGTGAATGTTGTCTGTCTATATGTGTTGACCCTGCGATAAGGTGGCGAATTTTCCAGGCTGTAGCCCGCCTTCTGCCCGATTGTAGCTGAGATAGGCACCAGCGCCCCCTGCGACCCCAAAGGGAATAAGCGGTAGTAAATGGATGGATGGATGGGAATATATATATATATATATATATATATATACATACACTCATACGTACATACATATAGATATATATATAGTTGAGGTTTCTGTGGTTTGTTAAACCTGCGAAACAGGCTTGTAGGGATGAAATAGCCTCTGTATTTTTTGCTAACCTAATATATATATATATATATATATGATATATATGTATATATATATATATATATATGTATATATATATATATATATATATATATATATATATATATATATATATGATATATATGTATATATATATATATATGATATATATGTATATATATATATATATATATATATATATATATTTTATATAAAATCTCCTGATGATTGAGGGAACCCCTCATGAAACAGTTCTGTAGAGATGAAGTAGTCTTGTGATTTTTCCCACACCTACATATTGCGCTCTACCACGGTATCGAGCACTATTCTCTGGATAATCCAATCAAGACATATATATATATATATATATATATATATATATACGGTGGAAGAGGGGTTAGTGCGTCTGCCTCACAATACGAAGGTCCTGCAGTCCTGGGTTCAAATCCAGGCTCGGGATCTTTCTGTGTGGAGTTTGCATGTTCTCCCCGTGAATGCGTGGGTTCCCTCCGGGTACTCCGGCTTCCTCCCACTTCCAAAGACATGCACCTGGGGATAGGTTGATTGGCAACACTAAATTGGCCCTAGCGTGTGAATGTGAGTGTGAATGTTGTCTGTCTATCTGTGTTGGCCCTGTGATGAGATGGCGACTTGTCCAGGGTGTACCCCGCCTTCCGCCCAATTGTAGCTGAAATAGGCGCCAGCGCCCCCCGCGACCCCGAAAGGGAATAAGCGGTAGAAAATGGATGGATGGATGGATATATATATATATATATATATATATATATATATATATATATATATAATTCTGAGGATTGTTGTGAATTGGAGAAAGGATGGGATTCAATAAACTATGCTTCTTCCTACTCATTTTTGTCAAAATGAAAACTGGTAATCTTAGCTTGTGCATTTTCCAGGAAAATGTCTGCAGGAAAATTAAATGAACTGAACTGAACAGTTGTTCTGTTGTAATTTTTGCATTTACATTTTTGTCACCTTTTTTGTTCTTCAGTACTGTCAATGTTTTTCTTAAAAACCGCGTGTATCATACTTATGTTTTGCATCATGGCATTTTTTATTCGATAAAGTATTTTTTTCCTGTGCTATCATAGTCATAATGAACTTATCAAAGAGGTACATTTACCAAAGTATTCAATGAGTTATGACATTAAACTCACAATATCGGCGATAGTAGCTTTGTATTTACTTGGGATTGTACTGTTTGCAACATTCCCAGCTTGGCCTACCCCTATTTATACAGAATATATCAGATATTGTCTATCAAATTAGATTTCAGTCAAGTATTAATTTATTGCAAGCTTGAGGATATCTGATCTGCTACCATAAAACAGCAAATCCAACTTAACAAAACATATATTTTCCCATTTGGAAGAAACAGTAAAACTACGGTAAGTATCTAACAGTACAAAAATCAACGTCTGTCACGGCATCATTGATTATAAAACAGAAAGAACAATTCAAATCTAACTGAAATGCAGCAACCTACCAAGAGTCAGCTTTGTGAGCTGCGTCTGCAGGGGATGAATACTCCTTGGGGTATTTAAATAAACCTGCCAACTCTTGCAAAGCTGCTGCTGCACACATCCCAGCCTGCTGTTGCCAGTACATAAAGCCTCCAACGTTCCCGACATTGTGACGCCCACGCCGCTGCTGTCTGTTGTGCAATATATATTGATCTTCCAAAACAATAAAAAATTAGAAACAAAGCTATTAGGGGCCACACTGCTTCCTGCAAGTGATGTTAGCTCACGCTGCCTGGAGAACATCCAGTGCGATAAAAGGCTCAAACAGGGACACAAGGCAGAGTGCATTTACCCCCAAGAAGAAGAGGGTGGCTAAAAATACACTGACAAGGTGGACTCAGTGCCCTAATATGGCAACACAGGCTCAAGCTGATGGCGACACTGAATTGCATTTGTGTATAAAAGCAGGGCCGTTCGTCTCGCATGAGCAGAGTGGACACACCAGCTAAACACACGTTTGCTTTACAAGGTTCTCTAGATTGAATATTTTTCTTACGTTTGCATCGTGAAAGCCAGACGTGACACCTGCTTTTTTGAACTGGTTCTGAAGAATGAAATGGGTTGCCATGGTAACCGCCACTGCAATGAGGGGATGCTGAAGTCCCGCAAGGCCTGTTACTATCATCAGACAAAGGATGGACCACTAAGTCCAATGTACCAATTTGCATAAATTCAACCCATTCCCCGCTTTTTATGCACGACGTCGCATTTTTTCAAATCACTCTAAGTAACGTTCTAAAATGAACGGAAACTGCGCATTGTGTCGAGAGAAATGCGTCGCTGATCCCGAGTTGGCATGGAAGGAGTGGCAGATCAATCAATCAATCAATAAATCAATGTTTACTTATATAGCCCTAAATCACTAGTGTCTCAAAGGGCTGCACAAACCACCACGACATCCTCGATAGGCCCACATAAGGGCAAGGAAAACTCACACCCAGTGGGACGTCGGTGACAATGATGACTATGAGAACCTTAGAGAGGAGGAAAGCAATGGATGTCGAGCGGGTCTAACATGATACTGTGAAAGTTCAATCCACAATGGATCCAACACAGTCGCGAGAGTCCAGTCCAAAGCGGATCCAACACAGCAGCGAGAGTCCCGTTCACAACGGAGCCAGCAGGAAACCATCCCAAGCGGAGGCGGATCAGCAGCGCAGAGATGTCCCCAGCCGATACACAGGCAAGCAGTACATGGCCACCGGATCGGACCGGACCCCCTCCACAAGGGAGAGTGGGACATAGAAGAAAAAGAAAATAAACGGCAGATCAACTGTTCTAAAAAGGGAGTCTATTTAAAGGCTAGAGTATACAAATGAGTTTTAAGGTGAGACTTAAATGCTTCTACTGAGGTGGCATCTCGAACTGTTACCGGGAGGGCATTCCAGAGTACTGGAGCCCGAACGGAAAACGCTCTAAAGCTCTTATTGGCCAACGAGAAGCAGAGCGAGAGTAAAATGCCTCAGGTAAAATTTAAATTGATGTAATTTAAAATAATTAATTCTTTTTAATGCCAGCAGTTGGAACATATTGGAAGTACAGTAACTGCTGTTTGAGAGTTCGAGATCAGGGGGTCCCAAACTTTTTGACTCAGGGGCCGCATTGGGTTAAAAAAAAAAAAGGTACATATACATTAACATAAATACATACATACACACACACAAATATATATATGTATGTGTGGGAAAAATCACAGGACTACTTCATCTCTACAGAACTGTTTCATGAGGGGGTTCCCTTAATCGTCAGGAGATTTATAAATTAATAAATATATTTTAAAAATCTCCTGACGATTGAGGGAACCCCTCATGAAACAGCTTGCTGTGAGATTTGTTCTCCCGTGATGCAAACGGACTTTTCCAGACAAGGGTAGAAGGTGGGAACATGTTTAATTACCAAAACTCAAAAGGGTACAAAAAAACAGAAAACAACCCGAAAGCTAAGGGAAAAAATGTTGGACGTGAAACTGAAGAACATGAAATGGCATGAACTATGGACAGGGCACAACAAAAACTCCCTAACTGTAGCACGAATAAACAAAAACTTGGCATGAAGTATGAAAAGAATAGAGGCGTTGCGTGAAACAATGACGCCAGCCGACTGACCGGCTTAAATAATGCCTCTGATTAGTGCTCGGGTAGCAGGTGAGCGGCCGAACACTAATCAGAGACAGGTGAACATAATTTGCAACCATGGCAACTAAAACAAACTCAAGGAGGTGCACAAACAGGAACTAAAGGAGTCAAAAACTAACAGAAAATACAAAAACGGATCATGACATTTGCTCACATTTTCAGTAGACCCATAATAAATTCATAAAAGAACCAAACTTCATGAATGTTTTTTGTGACCAACCAGTATGTGCTCCAATCACTCTATCACAAAAAAATATGAGTTGTAGAAATTATTGGAAACTAGACACAGCCATGACATTATGTTCTTTTCAAGTGTATGTAAACTTTTGACCACGACTGTATATTGTTGTACTTTCCTCTACCATTGCTGATGTTGATGTTACATGAAAACAATTGATATGAAGTCATCAGTCATCCCTGATTCCTGATTGTTTCCACCTGTTCCCCATTACCCTCATGTGTCTTATAAGCCCACGCCTCCCTTTGTTCTGTGCCAGAATGTCTCGTTGTCTCGTGCATCTCCAGCTTCATGCCTTGTCTCGTCTTGCTTTTGAGTATCCTGATCCTGAATTCCCTTGTTGGTATTTGGAGTTTCCTGTTCTCCTCTTCTTTCGGTTGTATAGTTTTGCAGTCAAAGTGGTGAGTTTCAGTTATTCTTACAGTTCCTTCTTTTTCTAAATTTTTGAGTGAAAACTCTGTTAACTAATTTCCTCGCTAGGAAACAGTGAAGAAGTTTTATAGCCATTGTTTCTTCCTCCTTTTGGAGCGTTTTTTTGGTTATTGATAAATTCCGTAGTTATATTCTGCGCTAAGTATAGTTCACGATTGATATTTTTGATTTTCGGTTGTTCGCTTTTTGTAGAACCTTTTTCGGCTAGTTTGTCAGATTATAGCCATTGTTGAATTGTCTCTGGAGGTGAAAAGTAGCATTCAAAATAAAAGCCTGCCGGATTGTTCCCCACTCTGAATCTGAGTCCTCGTCAAGTCATGTCAAGTCAATTTTATTAATATAGCACGTTTACAATAACTTTTAAATTGAACCAAAGTGCTTTATAGGTTAAAAAAAAAAGCATAGAGCAACAGAAACAGAAAACAAACAAAGAACATAAACAATGAATGAGCTGAACAAATTCAATAAAAAGTAAAACATTTGCTAAATCCATCCATTCATTTTCTACCGCTTATTCCCTTTCGGGGTCGCGGGGGGCGCTGGCGCCTATCTCAGCTACAATCGGGCGGAAGGCGGGGTACACCCTGGACAAGTCCCCACCTCATCGCAGGGCCAACACAGATAGACAGACAACATTCACACTCACATTCACACAGTAGGGCCAATTTTGGTGTTGCCAATCAACCTATCCCCAGGTGCATGTCTTTGGAAGTGGGAGGGGCCTATCCCCAGGTGCATGTCTTTGGAAGTGGGAGGGGCCTATCCCCAGGTGCATGTCTTTGGAAGTGGGAGGAAGCCGGAGTACCCGGAGGAAACCCACGCATTCACGGGGAGAACATGCAAACTCCACACAGAAAGATCCTCAGCCTGGAATTGAACCCAGAACTGCAGGACCTTCGTATTGTGAGGCAGATGCACTAACCCCTCTGCCACCGTGAAGCCCCATTTGCTAAATAAAAATCATAATATTAAAAGTGCGACAAATAGAAAAGGTGGTGGTGGTGGTGGGGGGGGGGGGGGGGTTAGACTAGAAAATGGTGGCCTAATGGGCAGACTCAGCTCAGGTCAAAGGCCAGCGAAAAGAGGTAGGTCTTAAGAAGGGTTTTGAAAACCCCCAGGCTCTGGGCTGACCTAATGGGGAGTGGAAGCCTGTTCCAGATCTTAGGGGCGGCAACGGAAAAGGCTCTGTCACCCTCTGGTCTTAAGCCTGGATTTAGGGACCGCCAACAGCAGTTGGTCAGCTGACCTTAGGGCTCTACACGAGGTATGATGATGCAGAAGCTTGGTCAGGTATTGTGTGGCCAGACCAATTAGGGACTTAAAAACAATTAAAAGTAATTTAAAATCAATGCGGTGACGGACAGAGAGCCAGTGTAATGAGGCCAGGACTGGGCTGAGTCTGTGACGCTTGGCTGGCATCGTGCTGTGGTTGCGTTCTCTCGTGGATGCAAGCGGAATGGACACCGCGTGAAGGTAAAAACGATGATTTATTTACAACTACAAAAATAGACTAAGAACTAAAAGACTTGCACAAAGGCACGATAGACAAAACTAACAGAACTAGCCTGTGAGCTAAAAGGAACATAAGACGCTAGCATGAGAGCTAGGGAAATAAACAAAGGAAGGAATAGCGTGGAAGCTAACGAGTTCAAAAAAGTATTTACCACAATGTGGGATAGCGACGTCACCCATTGACTCAAAAGCCAATTAGACTGCGAGACTGAACGAACCAAAAGGGCAGGCTTAAATACGGGAGGTAATCATAAAGCAGGTGCGCGTGAGAAACACAAGGCAGGGGACACAAATAGGTAATTAGGCAACGGAACAAAACAGGAAGTGCCACCAGGAACTAAGGAAGTCAAATAACAAACAGGATGTGATATATAACAGAACAAAACCTGAATATGCCATGATCCGAGCAGCGGATCATGGCTGAGTCCTATTTTTGACCAATCCTGACAGAAGCACAATGCATCTTTTGTAAGAAAATTTGGCTGTTATGAAGTTTGCTAATATTTTTTTTTTCTCAATTAATTGAGAAGCTCCTGGTGTATTTTGTTAGTTTAAACATTTTTGTTTTCCAATGTGAACAAACAGTGAGTGAATTCATGGACTTAAAATTCATTCTGAACCTCTGATTTTACTTAGTCTTAAAATATTTTCAAGATGGTCTTAAAAAAAAAGTCCTAAAAAGTCTTAAAAACCAACAGAGACCTTGAAGTCAGTAAACGGTTTTCGTTTATAAAAATCGGTTATGACAGAGGTGAGATCTACCTTCTTCAGAGTGACCGATCTTACCTTTGCCACGTTTCTCCTCCTTCCTCCGCATTCCACGTGCATCATGTTCAGTCGGTACAGTTTCATCTTCCACCAGGATGGAAGGAATGGCCTTGCTTCTCTTCAGGTGTGGGCTGGTGGGTGACGGGGTGAGCTTCGGGGGCTCGGCTGGATACTGCGACCCGGCTTCCCTCGCCGCGACTGCCGGCGCTCTTTTTCCTGTCGGACCGTGGGATCTGTCATTGTCCTTGCGTGAAGGAGATCGGTGTTCTGGCAAGAGAGAGTGAGAAGAACTCGGTGTGGTTTCCCTGCATTCAATCACAAAGAAAAACGGGAGTCAGTTTATAGTTTAACACCTTCGTCAATTGATGTTTTTCCCCTTCAAACCTGATGAGTCCGGTCTTGGCTGTTGTCAATGGTTGCCCTGGCAACTGGTGAACTGGTGCTGTCTCCATGGCAACACTATTATTGCCAGTGCTGCCTTGCGATGAGTAATATGCTGTGTTTTTCTTTGGGCTTGGCTTCACTCTTTTAGGAACTTTAGTTTGCGGTCCGCCAGCCTCCCAGGCCCGAGTTCCTTCCAGATCTCGCCTTGCCTCCAGTTTTTTAATCACCTCCGGAGGGATGGGCTCCACCTTGCTTGACATCAAACAATCTTTTCGTGCTAGCTGCTCGGTAGAATATGCCTTTTTTATGTCTGTTCTAACAAGCTTTTTAATCCTGTCCAGTTCCTCCGTGAACTTGTTCTGGTAGCTCTGAACGCGCTGCGAGAAGCTGTTTTTGTCCTCCAGAGAGGAGGCTCGTTGCTTGAAGGCTGTCCGTTTTTGTGCGGCTTCCTCGTTCTTTTCTCTACAATCCAGCCCTGGAATGGATCCGACAAGGTCCGGCAGATCCACACTCAACCTTCGCTCCTCAAAAGCCCGGACCTTGTCAGAGATCTTTGGCCCTGCACGAGCCAACTTGGATGCCACAACGCCAGAGGCCTTATCTGAATCATTTGGAGGTCTGGGTTGATTCTCGCCTGGATTTGAGGCGTTGGTGTGGTTTATGTGTGTGATGGAAGGTGGTTGAGGACAGGTCAGAGGCGCATGGGAGAAACTCCCGTATAATTCTGCATCGTTTTGAGTCCTGAAGGGATGAGGGTTGGAGGGAAACGAGGCATTTAGTTAGATGTCCTTCAGAGATACCAGAAGTTTTGGAAGGAACAAACATCCGTCTGTGTCACTTTGTTGCTTTCCAGTTGGAACATACCAGACAATCACAGATGACATCGTAACAAAGTTAAAAGGAGCCACATCCATGGCTTTATATAGCAATGGGTCAAAAATGTTATCTGAATGTGGTGAAGTGACAAATAAACTGTTACATCTTGACTTGAAAAATGTCAAATACAAAAAAAAGGTCATGCCTCCAAGGGAAAAACCCTATTAGAAAGTTGTGTTCATGCTAAAAGTAACTTAGATCAAGGTCAGAAACCCACTCATGCCAATGCAAGCGTAAAAAGTGTTTGTACAAAAGGTGAGGCTCCGGTTCACGTGCAGCAAATGAACTCACAGTCCAAAGAAACAATGTCAGTGCCTTTGTAACATGAAAAGGTTAAGAGGAAGTCACAGCAAAATCAAGTCAAAGGAAAGTGTGGCGCCAAAGCTATTTCATTTACATAATGAAAAGAACTCAGAGCAATGCTAGCAAGATGATTCATTCTTGCTCGTTGGGTTTAAGGGGGAATGTGTGGCTTGGCTTGAACGTCTTTTCCAAATTTGGGTTGGAGGATACTTTGGAATATCCTATAAGGGCATGGAGAATGTTCTCCCCCGGTAGAGGCTGAACATGCTGCCGTAGTAGTCGCTGCCTACAGAAACACTTTCCTCTGACCCCTGAAGGGGGCGCGCAAGGTTAGCGTGAGACGCCCGGATCAGTGGCTCAACACCCAGGTGACGGACAGGCAAGGGGCCTTCTGCAGGACCGCTGCAAAGCGCTTGCCTGGATGGGTTTGTGGGGTCCATGTTGGGGACTGGGGGTCGAGAGTTCAGCGTCCGGAGCTCCCGCTCTACAATTGGGTCAAACGAGCCTGGAAGTGTGGACTGGCGATCGGAACCATCGGGGTTATAGTCCATCATCCGATCCCCCTCTCCTGGATGGACAGAAAGAACCGTGTGAAGGTAGCGTACATCATGAGTAAACCGATGATTTCCACGAATTGTTTTTGACTCAAGTCATTGTTGGTGATAGCTGAGTAACCCGAGCCAGTTCCAAACCCTTTCTGTCTTACGTCTGTTGAGGGTGGTCAGGCTGTTCTGAAAACACCCCCGAGGACACCTCAATGATAGACGCTTTTGACCTCCCTCCCTCTTTTCCCAGCTTGCTCCCTTTGTTTTTGTCTTGTCTGAACTTTTTTGAAGCAACTTTCTTTGCGCTCTCCTCAAATCTAAACATCAGGCATGTGATCAGCTGGACTATCGACCCAATTGACAAATTCTGGAATTGAATTTGAGAGCACCCAGCATGGACGAATAGAACAGACAAGTCATTGTTTTTGTTTGCTCGCGGCAAAAAAACATCCTAATCTATGATTTGACTCCCTTGAACAGCCATGACCTTCCAGGGCCCCAACTCCCCGCCCCTCTGTTGCGAGTTTGTCGTGATTAAATGTAACGTGTTTATGTGTGCGTTGCCTTCTTCCCCAGCGTTTTACCTTTTCCTATCTTTTACGGGGCGCCTTGTGGCGACCCATTAGCGTTTCTGTTATGTAACCCTGTTTGTCTAATCTTGAACGGGTTTGTGCTGTAAACAAAAATTTCGTTGTACTTGTTGCAATGACAGTAAAGCCTTACCTACCTACCTACCTCCAGTTAATTATTATTTTTTGCAAATAATAATTAACTTAGAATTTCATGGCTGCAACATGTGCCAAAGTAGTTGGGAAAGGGCATGTTCACCACTGTGTTACATCACCTTTTCTTTTAACAACACTCAATAAACGTTTGGGAACTGAGGAAACTAATTGTTGAAGCTTTGAAAGTGGAATTCTTTCCCATTCTTGTTTTATGTAGAGCTTCAGTCTGACTTGAGGCTGACTCGCTGACTCACTTTGGATGTGCGGGTAAACTTCAAGTTTTGTCAAGCATTGTTTAATCGTGCTGTATACAGGAAGTGGCAAGAAATGACTGGGAGCTCTTGAATGATCACATTAAAACTGAAATTAGATCTGCAATGTCTGACATTTTTGTGTTTGTACTAGGGCTGTCAACCATAACACGTTAAAGTAGTCCTGGGCAATTATTTTGACTTTGGGGCTAAATTTTGGGAAAAAAATGTGTCCGGGGGCCAGTATAACTACAAACCCTGTTTCCATTAGAGTTGGGAAATTGTGTTAGATGTAAATATAAACAGAATACAATGATTTGCAAATCATTTTCAACCCATATTCAGTTGAATATGCTACAAAGACAACATATTTGATGTTTGAACTCATAAACTTTATTTTTTTTTTTGCAAATAATAATTAACTTAGAATTTCATGGCTGCAACATGTGCCAACATAGTTGGGAAAGGGCATGTTCACCACTGTGTTACCTCACCTTCTCTTTTAACAACACTAAATAAATGTTTGGGAACTGAGGAAACTAATTGTTGAAGCTTTGAAAGTGGAATTCTTTCCCATTCTTGTTTTATGTAGAGCTTCAGTCGTTCAACAGTCCGGGGTCTCCGCTGTCGTATTTTACGCTTCATAATGCGCCACACATTTTCGATGGGAGACGGGTCTGGACTGCAGGCGGGCCAGGAAAGTACCCGCACTTTTTTTTTTACGAAGCCACGCTGTTGTAACAAGTGCTGAATGTGGCTTGGCATTGTCTTGCTGAAATAAGCAGGGGCGTCCATGAAAAAGACGGCGCTTGGATGGCAGCATATGTTGTTCCAAAACCTGCATGTACCTTTCAGCATCAATGGTGCCTTCACAGATGTGTAAGTTACCCATGCCTTGGGCACTAATACACCCCCATAACATCACAGATGCTGGCTTTTGAACTTTGTGTCGATAACAGTCTGGATGGTTCGCTTCCCCTTTGGTCCGAATGACACAATGTCGAATATTTCCAAAAACCAAAGAGAATTTGAAATGTGGACTCGTCAGACCACAGAACACTTTTCATCAGTCCATCTTAGATGATCTCGGGCCCAGAGAAGCCGGCGGCGTTTCTGGATGTTGTTGATAAAGGGCTTTTGCTTTGCATGGTAGAGCTTTAACTTGCACTTACAGATGTATTGACGAACTGTATTTATTGACAGCGGTTTTCTGAAGTGTTCCTGAGCCCATGTGGTGATATCCTTTAGAGATTGATGTCGGTTTTTGATACAGTGCCAACTCAGGGATCGAGTTGCCGCTTACATGGAGTGATTTCTCCAGATTCTCTGAACCTTTTGATGATATTATGGAGCGTAGATGTTGAAATCCCTAAATTTCTTGCAATTGCACTTTGAGAAACGTTGTTCTTAAACTGTTTGACTATTTGCTCACGCAGTTGTGGACAAAGGGGTGTACCTCGCCCCATCCTTTCTTGTGAAAGACTGAGCATTTTTTGGGAAGCTGTTTTTATACCCAATCATGGCACCCACCTGTTCCCAAATAGCCTGCACACCTGTGGGATGTTCCAAATACGTGTTTGATGAGCATTCCTCAACGTTATCAGTATTTAATATCCCAACTTCTTTGTCACGTGTTGCTAGCATCAAATTCTAAAGTTAATGATTATTCCATCCATCCATCCATTTTCTACCGCTTATTCCCTTTCGGGGTCGCGGGGGGCGCTGGCGCCTATCTCAGCTACAATCGGGCGGAAGGCAGGGTACACCCTGGACAAGTCGCCACCTCATCGCAGGGCCAACACAGATAGACAGACAACATTCACACTCACATTCACACACTAGGGCCAATTTTAGTGTTGCCAATCAACCTATCCCCAGGTGCATGTATTTGGAGGTGGGAGGAAGCCGGAGTACTCGGAGGGAACCCACGCATTCACGGGGAGAACATGCAAACTCCACACAGAAAGATCCCGAGCCTGGATTTGAACCCAGGACTGCAGGACCTTCGTATTGTGAGGCAGACGCACTAACCCCTCTGCCACCGTGAAGCCATGATTATTTGCAAAAAAAAAAAATGTTTATCAGTTTGAACATCAAATATGATGTCTTTGTAGCATATTCAACTGAATATGGGTTGAAAATTATTTGCAAGTCATTGTATTCCGTTTATATTTACATTTAACAGAATTTCCCAACTTATATGGAAACAGGGTTTGTATTTGATCTTTTATTTAAAATAAATACAATTTGTTATTCTCCAGTTTACATTTGGTGAATAGTGTGTATAAGTGTTGAAATGTCGGCATAAATACCAGAAGGTCCTTTTCGGCCGCCCTTTTCGTGGTGCCTCCCTGCCCCTCCTTTGGGTTCCACCTGGGGCTCTGTGGTCTCATCTTCTGTGTTCTCAGAGTCTGGAACAAAAACAGAAAGAAATGACGGCGAGGTGCAAGAACAGGAAATAAGACGAGTAAGGTTCCCTTGGGAGACTTTACTCCTTTTGTGTGGGAGATTTTTATGAGCTGAGCCTGTTAACATGCCTAGGAGGGAAATATACACTATATTGGCAAAAGTATTTGGCCACCCATCCAAATGATTAGATATATAGATAGATAGTACTTTTTTTGATTAGTTGGGCTTGGCCCCTCAGTTCCAGTGAAAGTAACTTTGAATGCTCCAGGATACCAAAACATTTTAGACCATTCCATGCTCCCAATCTTGTGGGAACACTTTGGAGCGGGCCCCTTCCTCTTCCATAATGCACCAACGCACAGAGCAAGTTCTATAAAGACACGGATGACAGAGTCTGGTGTGGATGAACTTGACTGGCCTGCACAGAGTCCTGACGTGAACCCAATAGACCAACTTTGGGATGAATTAGAACAGAGACTGAGAGCCAGGCCTTCTCGACCAACATCAGTGTGTGACCTCAGCAATGTGCTTTTGGAAGAATGGTGGACAAAACCTGTAAACAGATTTTGCAACCTTGTGGACAGCCTTCCCAAAAGAGTTGAAGCTCTAATGGCTGCAAAAGGTGGGCCGACGTCATATTGAATCCTATGGGTTACGAATGCACTGCAAAAAGTCAGTGTTCAAAAATAAGGAAAAAAAATGCAAAAATTAGGGCTATTTTATTTGAACTAAGCAAATTTATCTGTCAATAGAACAAGAAAATTTGGCTTGTCAAGACTTTCCAAAATTAGCTAACCTCATTGAACCTAAAATACTTTAAAATAAGTATATTCTCATTAATAACAACTGTACTACTATGAGTATGTATTCTCTATTTCTTCATTGAAAATAAAACAGCAAACTCCATTTGCCTGTCATCTGTTTTTATATGAGACACAATTGTATCAAAGTAATGATTTTTTTTTTCATGCTTGAAATAAATGATTATTTAAAAAAAGTAGTTTTATATTTGTGAGTGTTAATGACACAGCTTTGCAACAGCTGATATTCTAGTTTCAAGCATGTTTTTGTCACATGTTGTTGTTGACGAACCCTAAGATGCAGAGAAGGCGGCAGGCATCGTGCAGGTAAACATGATTTAATTTAACACTAAAACAAGAACAAACAAAAGGCGCGCACAAGGCAGAGAACAAACTTGGCTATGAACAAAAACTAGCACAAAGGCTAACTGTGGACTAGAAACAAAAACACTTACTGTGACATGAAGAACTATGATATGAGCAGAGTGAACAGTAGTAGACACAGCTACAACGATTAGTATTAATGACATTGACAGGTAGTGGTGACAATAATCCAGCACTGACTGGAGGGGAAGGCAGCTTTAAATAGTAGCTGGCTGATTGACACCAGGTGTGGCCAGGTGCCAATCAGCCACAGCTGGGGAGACACAGCACTTAGGGAGACAAACAGGAAATGGACAAAATAAGAGCGCTGACAGGAAACAAAGACAAACGCAGAGGAAAAACTAAAACATGGCCAAGCTGTCAGGGAAAAGCCTGACAGTTTTAAGGTCATAAAATCTCAGCAACAAGCTAATTTAGGACCAAAACCCTTAAAACAAGTAAAACACTAACATAAAATCTGCTTAGTGAGAAGAATTGTCTTATTGGACAGAAAATAAGCAAATATCACTCTTATTTGAGATATTTAATCTTACTTAGATTTCAGTTTTTGCAGTGTGGGATGGCACTTCAAGTCATACTTGCCAACCTTGAGACCTCTGATTTCGGGAGGTGGGGGCTGGGGGTGTAGTTACAGCTACAATTCACCAAATCAAGTATTTCACTGGAAATACTTGATTTCCAGTGAAATATATATATATATATATATATATATATATGTATATACGTAAATAAAAGAAATACTTGAATTTCAGTGTTCATTTATTTACATATATACACACATAACACTCATCTACTCATTGTTGAGTTAAGGGTTGAATTGTCCATCCTTGTTCTATTCTCTGTCACTATTTTTCTGACCATATGCATGTAAAGCAGATTGCAGTATTGTCCTGTTTAAGAGTGTCACAACATTGCTGTTTACGGCATACAAACTGTTTTACGGTAGACGAAAACGTGACTGCTGTTGTTGTGTGTTGTAACCGCGCTGGGAGGACGTTAATAAAACTGCCTAACAATAAACCCACATAAGAAACCAGGAATTTGGCCGCGATCATTCTCCAGTTATAACGTCATTGGGCAGACACGCTGTTTTGTGGGAAAGCGAGCGTGAAAACAGGCTGGAACTGGAGGGGTCGTGGCCTCCAGCTCCGCTTGAATTTCGAGAGATTTTCGGGATAAAATTTATCCCGGGAGGTTTTTGGGAGAGGCGCTGAATTTCGGGAGTCTCCCGGAAAATCCGGGAGGGTTGGCAAGTATGCTTCAAGTTCATATGTGAGTCAAGGCAGGTGGACAAATACTTTTGGCAATATAGTGTATATCCCATACGTTTAACTGCCTGTTATAAATGTCTCATTTTTAATCCCAAATACAGCCTCCTTAAACCAACACATGACAAAAAAAGATGGGAGTGGAGAGAGAAACCATACATTTGTGAAAGAAACCCCATCCAAATGACGTGGAGGAGGAAAAAGAATGCTGAAAAAACACATTGCAATGAGATGAAACCACAAAAAGGGGGAAAGAAAAGGACGGACGGACCAATCAGGAGTCAAAAGAGATGGGTTTACCGTAGCTTTGTTTTCGGCAGGAGCGGAAAACTTCGCTTCCGTAGTGGCAGCAAGAGAGGGCAGACGGGAGAGCACCGTTACTATGGAAACCAGCATCCCTCTCACCCACACGACCAATCCTCTTCGTACCCATTCGAGGTTAAAAATCAGCGGTGGGCCGGACAGATATGTCTACCTCGGCCGCACCTCATTGAGCTGCGCCTCGTCAAGCCAGATCCTGATTAGATAATTCCAGCAGGCGGGCCTAATAGTAAGAAAGCCGCATTAAAGTAATCACTTTTTCCAGGCTGCCGATACACTTTCATCCGCCCCGCTGCGTTAAATTAGGATTTCAGAGATTGCGCGACGGGAACTGGTTTTGGGGCGCTATCATGTCCTCGTACTCTGGAGTGAAAGCAGGACTCCGGAATGGAAAAAATGATCGAGGTGTCGACGGGGGTCAGACGCCGTTCACTCGAGAGGCAGAGGCATGATTGCAAAAAAAAAAAGTGTTGCATCACACAACTAGAACCACAACCTGTGGTGGCACTTTAATGGCAGGTGATGTACAGCAGCCAGAGTCATGACTGGGATCATTCAAAGGCTGACGTACGCAGGATGGAACACAAAGCCAGGGAAGCTCATAATGACAACACACCATGGGTGAATCTGCCAAATGTCCTTGTGGAATGGCCGCTTCTCTGCAACAAGACAGAGCACAAAGTGTTACTCAGCAGTGACAAAGATTCTCTTGTTTGCACACAATTCAAAGTACAGTCCTGGTCACAAGTTTACATACATTTGTTCAGAACATAATGCCCTGGCTGTCTTGAGGCTCCAATACTAGGGGTGTAACGGTACGTGGATTTTGTATTGAACCGGTTCGGAGGTGTACCGAACGAGTTTCCACACGAACATATGAAGTAAGAGTAGCGATGTAGTACTCCTTTGCGTTGTGTTTTTTCCCCTAAAGACGACACCCAGTGATTCTTCCGACTCAATCATGGTTTATTCTGGTGAAATCAATCATAGTGAGTCTCCAGTCAGCCTTCTTTACATTCATAAAACCGTCACGTGGAAGATAACGGACTGACATTCTGTCCACTAAAGACGCTGAGATCATTATCCATGCGTTTGTTACGCCTCGTCTCGATTACTGTAACGTATTATTTTCGGGTCTCCCCATGTCTAGCATTAAAAGATTACAGTTGGTACAAAATGCGGCTGCTAGACTTTTGACAAGAACAAGAAAGTTTGATCACATTACGCCTGTACTGGCTTCCTGTGCACTTAAGATGTGACTTTAAGGTTTTACTACTTACGTATAAAATATTACACGGTCTAGCTCCATCCTATCTTGCCGATTGTATTGTACCATATGTCCCGGCAAGAAATCTGCGTTCAAAGGACTCCGGCTTGTTAGTGATTCCCAAAGCCCAAAAAAAGTCTGCGGGCTATAGAGCGTTTTCCGTTCGGGCTCCAGTACTCTGGAATGCCCTCCCGGTAACAGTTCGAGATGCCACCTCAGTAGAAGCATTTAAGTCTCACCTTAAAACTCATTTGTATACTCTAGCCTTTAAATAAACTCCCTTTTTAGACCAGTTGATCTGCCGTTTCTTTTCTTTTTCTTCTATGTCCCACTCTCCCTTGTGGAAGGGGTCCGGTCCGATCCGGTGGCCATGTACCGCTTGCCTGTGTATCGGCTGGGGACATCTCTGCGCTGCTGATCCGCCTCCGCTTGGGATGGTTTCCTGCTGGCTCCGCTGTGAACGGGACTCTCGCTGCTGTGTTGGATCCGCTTTGGACTGGACTCTCGCGACTGTGTTGGATCCATTATGGATTGAACTTTCACAGTATTATGTTAGACCCGCTCGACATCCATTGCTTTCGTCCTCTCCAAGGTTCTCATAGTCATCATTGTCACCGACGTCCCACTGGGTCATTATTGTCACCGATGTCCCACTGGGTGTGAGTTTTCCTTGCCCTTATGTGGGCCTACCGAGGATGTCGTGGTGGTTTGTGCAGCCCTTTGAGACACTAGTGATTTAGGGCTATATAAGTAAACATTGATTGATTGATTGATTGACTAACACAGGGGTCGGGAACCTTTTTGGCTGAGAGTGTTACGAATTGGTGGGCGCATTGCGATGCGAAGGTCCTGCAGTCCTGGGTTCAAATCCAGGCTCGGGATCTTTCTGTGTGGAGTTTGCATGTTCTCCCCGTGAATGCGTGGGTTCCCTCCGGGTACTCCGGCTTCCTCCCACTTCCAAAGACATGCACCTGGGGATAGGTTGATTGGCAACACTAAATTGGCCCTAGTGTGTGAATGTGAGTGTGAATGTTGTCTGTCTATCTGTGTTGGCCCTGCGATGAGGTGGCGACTTGTCCAGGGTGTACCCCGCCTTCCGCCCGATTGTAGCTGAGATAGGCGCCAGCGCCCCCCGCCACCCCGAAAGGGAATAAGCGGTAGGAAATGGATGGAAATGGATTGCGATGCGCGGAGGTGTCGACCCCGAGATGCCAAAGACGGGAGCAAGCAGGAGTGGAGGTAGGAACCGGATTTAATAATAAAACACAACAAAACACTTGACAAAGGAAAAGAAGTGAAGTGAATTATATTTATATAGCGCTTTTTCTCAAGTGACTCAAAGCGATTTACATAGTGAAACCCAATATCTAAATTACATTTAAACCAGTGTGGGTAGCACTGGGAGCAGGTGGGTAAAGTGTCTTGCCCAAGGACACAACAGCAGTAACTAGGATGGCACAAGCGGGAATCGAACCTGCAACCCTCAAGTTGCTGGCACGGCCACTCTACCAACCGAGCTATGCTAAGCCAAGAAAAGGCACGCCACCGCACGAAACGCTAAATGCAATTTGTAACAAGGGGTAGAGTTCAAAAGTCCGTTAGCGGCGCGAGCTAAAAACTTAGCGGAGTGAAGCAATGAGGAATAACAATCGTAACTTGTTGCGTGAGCAAACGAAACAGCCAGGAGGAACTAAGGTAGCAGGTGGTCTTAAATACAACAGAAATAACTCAAAACAGGTGTGCGTAGTGAGTCCGTGCAGGAGGCGTAATTAGGTTGCCAAGGCGACAATACAAAACAAGGAAGTGTTAGCAACGGGATCGGCAAGAGTCCGAAACATGATCAAAACATAGGAGAATACAAAAAAAGGACATAAACATGCTGGAAATGTGTGATCCGGCTTAACAGAGAGAGCCATGAAAGCCAAATATTTCAAAATGTATTTCCGTAATAGCCATATAATTTTTTTCAAAAACTGAATACAACTAAATGCGTGCATTTTTAAGTAAGACCAACATTTTTAGAGTATAGTCTCTTATTCTTTTTGATAACATTTTTGGTCTAAAGTTAACCAATAATAAATATAATACCATTAATGCGACATCTGGAACAGGTGCGATAGAAAATGGATGGTTGGATTAAAATGCATGAGAATGTTTTATAATTTGAAGGTTATTTTTAACACTGTGATTACCAGCGGCATAGCTCGGTTGGTAGAGTGGCCGTGCCAGCAACTTGAGGGTTGCAGGTTCCATTCCCGCTTCCGCCAACCTAGTCACTGCCGTTGTGTCCTTGGGCAAGACACTTTACCCACCTGCTCCCAGTGCCACCCACACTGGTTTAAATGTAACTTAGATATTGGGTTTCACTATGTAAAGCGCTTTGAGTCACGAGAGAAAAGCGCTATATAAATATAATTCACAATTCACTATTCATTACTTATAACAGGGGTAGGGAACCTATGGCTCTCGAGCCAGATGTGGCTCTTTTGATGACTGCATCTGGCTCTCAGATAAATCTTAGCTGACATTGCTCAACGCGATGATTATGAATAATTTCGCTGGTAATCACAGTGCTAAAAATCCATCCATCCATCCATTTCCTACCGCTTATTCCCTTTTGGGGTAGCGGGGGGCGTTGGCGCCTATCTCAGCTACAATCGGGCGGAAGGCAGGGTAGGTTCACCTAGATTTTTGTTTGTATATTTTTTTAGTTCAAATGAAATCATGTTTTTACCTGAATGCCATGTCCCGAGTAGTCCGTCTGCCTTCCTGGGAGAACGACCCCGCAGCAAGTTGCAACCCCACCGCCCCATCGTGACATAAAATACTTCTTACCATTAATGCGACTTCTTGAAGAGGTGCGGTAGTAAACGGATGGATGGATATAAATGCATGAGAATGTTTTATATTTTGCACGTTATTTTGACTCAGGGGCCACATTTACAGAAATAAAATGTGTTCAGGGGCCTGGAACATCTATTTTTAGGAACACTAATACAACAACAAAAAAATCACAATAAAGTCTTGATTGAATGGTAAAAAATTTATGACGGACCGCCTTAAGAAACATAATGGAATTTTAAATTTTTCCTCTTCCAACATGACTATGCACCAACGCACAAAGCAAATTCTATAAAGACATGGATGACGGAGTCTGGTGTGGATGAATTTGACTGGCCTGCACAGAGTCCTGACCTGAACGTGATATAACACCTTTGGGATGAATTAGAATAGTTAGAGGGATTGGCCACAGAACTTTCCTCTAGCTCAGACCTGGGCAAATTAAGGCCTGGGGGTCGCATGCGGCCCGTTAAGCTTTTCAATCTGGTCCGCCGGACATTCCCATATATATATATTTTTTAGATTATTATGATGGAAAGTGTAGCTGCCATTATGATGTGTAGTGATGCTTTCTAATGACCGTAAGTCTTGAACTATACAAAGTATTTCCGTTTACTACAGTAAACATAAATCAAACAAAACTTACTTGGCATGGTATGAAGCACGAAACTATGGCAAGGCATGAAACAAGTCAGCACAGGGTGACTGACTGGCAAAGACGAGCTTAAATACTGCCTCTGATTAGTGCTCGGGAAGCAGGTGAGCGGGCATTTTGTCCACCGGAGACAGGTGGACAAAATGAGTAACCAAGGAAACCAGACAAAGGAGTGGAAAAAAAAGAGGAACTTAAAGAATCCAAAGGACAAACAGCACATGGCCAAACCAAAACATGATCAACAGACATGACATTTTATTTATTATTGGTTAGCTTCAGAATAACAATGTTATTAAAAAGAATAAGAGACTTATTATACTCTAAAAATATTGGTCTTAACTTAAAAATGCACGCATTTAGTTGTATTCGGTGTTAAAAAATATGATATGGCTCTCACGGAAATGCATTTTGAAATATTTGGCTTTCATGGCTCTCTCAGCCAAAAAGGTTCCCGACCCCTGACTTATCGTGTTAAGCAATGTCAGCTAAGATTTATCTGAGAGCCAGATGCCGTCATCAAAAGAGCCACATCTGGCTGTAGAGCCATAGGTTCCCTACATTAACACACGGCAAAATAATACACAGTACCTGGTGAAAACAATCAGCCTTCTTTACATTCATAAAACCTGTACAGAAATAAAACAAAACTTAACATAAATATGTCTCTTTTAGGCCTACAGCTAGCCTGCTAATAAGTTAGCTGAAAGCTAATTCAGAGAGCACGACTTCCCGTCACGTGGACGACAACAGACTGACGACACACACGTGTCTCAGCCTGCAAGTCTGCTGTGACATGTGACGTTCAATGACCATAAAAAAATGTAGGAAATGACAGTACTGGACTTAGAATAATAAAAATTGAGAAATAAAGAGTCACATCACATAATGTGTGAATGTAATAAATTGGATAAAATGACATTAAAATGAGATGACATTAAAACAAAAACAGTAGTAAGACAGTAAGCAATTGAGATCATAAATTACCTCTGTTACATAAGCTAAAGTCTTAAAGGCCTACTGAAATGAGATGTTCTCATTCAAACGGGGATAGCAGGTCCATTCTGTGTCATACTTGATAATTTTGCGATATTGCCATATTTTTGCTGAAAGTAGAGAACATCCACGATAAAGTTTGCAACTTTTGGTCGCAAACAGAAAAGCCCTGCCTTTACCGGAAGTTGCGGACGATGACGTCACCTGTTGATGGCTCCTCAACACACATTTACTAGGATAATTCTGGGAAATCCCTTATCATTCTATTGTGTTGCTAATGTTTTAGTGAGTTTAATAGTACCTGATAGTCAGTCCTGGGCAAATTAAGGCCTGGGCGCCGCACCCGTCCCGTTAAGTTTTTCAATCTGGCCCGCCGGACATTCCCATATGTATATTTTTTTAGATTATTATGATGGAAAGTGTAGCTGCCATTATGATGTGTAGTGATGTTCTCTAATGACCGTAAGTCTTCAACTATACAAAGTATTTCAATGGTTGGAATCTGCATGATATACTAGTTACCATGGCCATTTAATTAGTTACTATGGTCATCTAATTAGTTGCTAAGGTAATATAATTAGTTGCTATGGTAATGTAAGTCACAGCAGCTAAGACAAGGCACCAAGCAGTGTGGGTGGGGATCACGTTTCCACAGAGTGTTTTCCAGACCGGCCTGCTTAAAATGCGGGTGTCAGGGACAGATGCAGAAGGGGAGATTTTTACAACAAAGTTCTAAAGCTTAGTGACATATCAAATCAGGCCTGGGCAATAATTTTGACCCGGGGGGACATATTTAAAGAAAAGAATGTGTCTGGGGGCCGGTATATCTTTTTTTAGGAACACTAGTTGAAACAAATCATAATAATGTCTGATTGAATGGTAAAACCTTTGACAGACCGCCTTAAAAAACGTAATGGAATTTTACATTTTTCTACGAACGAAAAAAACACTGAATATTGACAAAATATGAATGTCACACCCCGTTTCGATCGACATATTTTACAATCAAGTGAAATGCAACAAAAATGCAACAAACAGTGAGATATGAACACGAAGGGCACAAAAAAACCCCCCACCTACAATCTGATTGTGGGGAGGCGGAGTCGACGGTCCGACGGCGGGGCAGGGCACGTTGGAGCCCTGCCCAAGATGGCGGCAAGAAGACGGAGAATGAGGCTGAGTGGAGAGGCGGGGCGTGCCAGGAGCGACGCCGCAATCTAGATCAGGTGCGTGGCTCGCACACCAGTAAACAATCTACGTATCTCCTCGCAGTGTATAAAAGGGGAGAAGGAGGAGAGATCGGCGGGAGGAGTAGGAGAGCCGGGAACAGCGACCGAGAAGCAAGAGAGAGCAAGACACGAGAAACGGAGACACGGCCGACTAAAGAGCGGGCCGGAGAGCGAGAGACGGAGGAGCGACGACGGCGCAAAACACTGCCTTAATGAAAAATAAAAGAGTCAATCCTGCTCAATAGAGATGTCCTTCCTGGGTGGTCAGTGGAACCTTTGGGCGACAGGGAAAGTCGTCTACACTGATATATCACTAAGCTTTAGAAATTTGTTGTGAAAACTGTTATGTCTTGGCAAGAATTAGGTGCAGAAGAGAGACAATTGACTCAGACTTTATTTAGAGTTTTCTTTGATATCTCTTGGACGGAGTAATCAAAACAAAGTGGCTGCAAAATCTCTTTGATACATTTGAGTAACAAAGGATATGTTGCATCGGGCGTAAGGGAATAAACGGAAAAATCACTCCATAGGAAGGAAAAAGGCAATAGCAAAAATTGCAAGACACGAGAGACGGAGACGCGGCCGACTAAAGAGCGGACCGGAGTGCGAGACACGGAGGAGCGACGACGGCGCAAAACACTGCCTTATTGAAAGATAAAAGAGTCAATCCTGCTCAATAGAGATGTCCTTCCTGGGTGGTCAGTGGAACCTTTGGGCGACAGGGAAAGTCCTCCACACTGATATATCACTAAGCTTTAGAAATTTGTTGTGAAAATTGTTATGTCATGGCGAGAATTAGGATTAAGGTGCAGAAGAGAGACAATTGAGTCAGACTTTATTTAGACCGTTTTCTTTGATATCTCTTGGACGGAGTAATTAAAACCAAGTGGCTACAAAATCTCTTTGATACATTCGAGTAACAAAGGATATGTAGCATCGGGCGTAAGGCAATAAACGGAAAAATCACTCCATAGGAAGGAAAAAGGTTATAGCAAAAATAGCAAGACACGAGAGACGGAGACGCGGCCGACTAAAGAGCGGACCGGAGTGCGAGACACGGAGGAGCGACGACGGCGCAAAACACTGCCTTACTGAAAAATAAAAGAGTCAATCCTGCTCAATAGAGATGTCCTTCCTGGGTGGTCAGTGGAACCTTTGGGCGACAGGGAAAGTCGTCCACACTGATATATCACTAAGCTTTCGAAATGTGTTGTGAAAACTGTTATATCTTGGCAAGAATTAGGATTCAGGTGCAGAAGAGAGACAATTGACTCGGACTTTATTTAGACAGTTTTCTTTGATATCTTTGGACGGAGTAATTAAAACACAGTGGTTACAAAATCTCTTTGATACATTCGAGTAACAAAGGATATGTAGCATCAGGCGTAAGGCAATAAACGGAAAAATCACTCCATAGGAAGGAAAAAGGCAATAGCAAAAATAGCAAGACACGGGAGACGGAGACGCGGCCGACTAAAGAGCGGACCGGAGTGCGAGACACGGAGGAGCGACGACGGCGCAAAACACTGCCTTATTGAAAAATAAAAAAGTCAATCCTGCTCAATAGAAATGTCCTTCCTGGGTGGTCAGTGGAACCTTTGGGCGAAAGGGAAAGTCGTCTACACTGATATATCACTAAGCTTTAGAAATTTGTTGTGAAAACTGTTATGTCTTGGCGAGAATTAGGATTCAGGTGCAGAAGAGAGACAATTGACTCGGACTTTATTTAGACAGTTTTCTTTGATATCTCTTGGACGGAGTAATAAAAACAAAGTGTCTACAAAATCTCTTTGATACATTCGAGTAACAAAGGATATGTAGCATCGGGCGTAAGGCAATAAACGGAAAAATCACTCCATAGGAAGGAAAAAGGCAATAGCAAAAATAGCAAGACACGAGACGCGGCCGACTAAAGAGCGGACCGGAGTGCGAGACACGGAGGAGCGACGACGGCGCAAAACACTGCCTTATTGAAAGATAAAAGAGTCAATCCTGCTCAATAGAGATGTCCTTCCTGGGTGGTCAGTGGAACCTTTGGGCGACAGGGAAAGTTCTCCACACTGATATATCACTAAGCTTTAGAAATTTGTTGTGAAAACTGTTATATCTTGGCAAGAATTAGGATTCAGGTGCAGAAGAGAGACAATTGACTCGGACTTTATTTAGACAGTTTTCTTTGATATCTCTTGGACAGAGTGATTAAAACAAAGTGGCTACAGAATCTCTTTGATACATTCGAGTAACAAAGGATATGTAGCATCGGGCGTAAGGCAATAAACGGAAAAATCACTCAATAGGAAGGAAAAAGGCAATAGCAAAAATTGCAAGACACGAGAGACGGAGACGCGGCCGACTAAAGAGCGGACCGGAGTGCGAGACACGGAGGAGCGACGACGGCGCAAAACACTGCCTTATTGAAAGATAAAAAAGAGTCAATCCTGCTCAATAGAGATGTCCTTCCTGGGTGGTCAGTGGAACCTTTGGGCGACCGGGAAAGTCGTCTACACTGATATATCACTAAGCTTTAGAAATTTGTTGTGAAAATTGTTATGTCTTGGCAAGAATTAGGATTCAGGTGCAGAAGAGAGACAATTGACTGGGACTTTATTTAGACAGTTTTCTTTGATATCTCTTGGACAGAGTGATTAAAACAAAGTGGCTACAAAATATCTTTGATACAGTCGAGTAACAAAGGATATGTAGCATCGGGCGTAAGGCAATAAACGGAAAAATCACTCCATAGGAAGGAAAAAGGCAATAGAAAAAATAGCAAGACACGAGAGACGGAGACGCGGCCGACTAAAGAGCGGACCGGAGTGCGAGACACGGAGGAGCGACGACGGCGCAAAACACTGCCTTATTGAAAAATAAAAAAGAGTCAATCCTGCTCAATAGAGATGTCCTTCCTGGGTGGTTAGTGGAACCTTTGGGCGACAGGGAAAGTCCTCCACACTGATATATCACTAAGCTTTAGAAAAATTTGTTGTGAAAACTGTTAAGTCTTGGCGAGAATTAGGATTCAGGTGCAGAAGAGAGACAATTGACTCGGACTTGTTGCATCGAGTAACAAAGGATATGTTGCATCGGGCGTAAGGCAATAAACGGAAAAATCACTCAATAGGGAGGAAAAAGGCAATAGCAAAAATTTTACACAAAAAAAAAAAAATCTATGATTATCTACAAAAAAGGTAAATCGCTCATCCAGAGGAGTCGAGAAGCTATAAACAGAAAGTATGTTACAAACTGCTGAGAAGACTGTAAACAAAGCGCTCCAAAAGAAGGATAAAAGAAGGCAAGGCACCATGAAATTGACACAAAAAGACTTAACCAAAAAACTTTAGCAAAAGAAAATCACTCTCTCGGAACAAAGAAATCTATAAATAAAGCGAGACAATACTTTTCAACTTGGTTCGCGGCTGTGGACGAAGGCTTCAAGTACGTGACGAGACGACATACTCTGGCAACAAGACAGTGGAAGACGAGGACTATATACACATGAGGGGAAGTGACACAGGTGGGCACAATCAGGCAATCAGGAGAAACATCAGACCAGTGACAAAAGAGGAAGGGCAAGGGGCCTGAAACGAGAGGATTAGAATTTTCAAAATAAGACAAGAAGTGTGCCAGACAACCCCAAAACAGGACTTCCCTCACCACGGTGAGACTAAAAATGTCCTTCCGCGTCTGTGGAAACGCTTCCCACCCACACTGCTTGGTGCCTCGTATGAGCTGCTGTGACGTCGATTACCATAGTAACTAATTAGATGACCATAGTAACTAATTAGATGACCATAGTAACTAATTAGATGACCATAGTAACTAATTAGATGACCATAGTAACTAATTACATGACCATAGTAACTAATTACATGACCATAGTAACTAATTAGATGACCATAGTAACTAATTACATGACCATAGTAACTAATTAGATGACCAAAGTAACTAATTAGATTACCATAGTAACTAATTACATGACCATAGTAACTAATTACATGACCATAGTAACTAGTTAGATGACCATAGTAACTAATTAGATGACCATAGTAACTAATTAGATGACCATAGTAACTAATTACATGACCATAGTAACTAATTAGATGACCATAGTAACTAATTAGATGACCATAGTAACTAATTACATGACCATAGTAACTAATTACATGACCATAGTAACTAATTAGATGACCATAGTAACTAATTACATGACCATAGTAACTAATTACATGACCATAGTAACTAATTAGATGACCATAGTAACTAATTACATGACCATAGTAACTAATTAGATGACCATAGTAACTAATTAGATGAACATAGTAACTAATTAGATGACCATAGTAACTAGTTAGATGACTATAGTAACTAATTAAATGACCATAGTAACTAATTAGATGGCCATAGAAATTAATTAGATTACCATAGTAACTAATTAGATGACCATAGTAACTAATTAGATGACCATAATAACTAATTACATGACCATAGTAACTAATTAGATGACCATAGTAACTAATTAGATGACCATAGTAACTAATTACATGACCATAGTAACTAATTAGATGACCATAGTAACTAATTACATGACCATAGTAACTAATTAGATGACCATAGTAACTAATTACATGACCATAGTAACTAATTACATGACCATAGTAACTAATTAGATGACCATAGTAACTAATTACATGACCATAGTAACTAATTAGATGACCATAGTAACTAATTAGATGACCATAGTAACTAATTAGATGACCATAGTAACTAATTACATGACCATAGTAACTAATTAGATGACCATAGTAACTAATTACATGACCATAGTAACTAATTAGATGACCATAGTAACTAATTAGATGACCATAGTAACTAATTAGATGACCATAGTAACTAATTAGATGACCATAGTAACTAATTACATGACCATAGTAACTAATTAGATGACCATAGTAACTAATTAGATGACCATAGTAACTAATTAGATGACCATAGTAACTAATTAGATGACCATAGTAACTAATTAGATGACCATAGCAACTAATTAGATGACCATAGTAACTAATTAGATTACCACAGTAACTAATTACATGACCATAGTAACTAATTAGATGACCATAGTAACTAATTAGATGACCATAGTAACTAATTAGATGACCATAGTAACTAATTACATGACCATAGTAACTAATTACATGACCATAGTAACTAATTAGATGACCATAGTAACTAATTAGATGACCATAGTAACTAATTACATGACCATAGTAACTAATTAGATGACCATAGTAACTAATTACATGACCATAGTAACTAATTAGATGACCATAGTAACTAATTACATGACCATAGTAACTAATTACATGACCATAGTAACTAATTAGATGACCATAGTAACTAATTAGATGACCATAGTAACTAATTACATGACCATAGTAACTAATTAGATGACCATAGTAACTAATTAGATGACCATAGTAACTAATTACATGACCATAGTAACTAATTACATGACCATAGTAACTAATTACATGACCATAGTAACTAATTAGATGACCGTAGTAACTAATTACATGACCGTAGTAACTAATTAGATGACCATAGTAACTAATTAGATGACCATAGTAACTGGTATATCATCCAAAAACGCAGATTCCAACCATTGAAATACTTTGTATAGTTCAAGACTTACGGTCATTAGAAAACATCACTACACATCATAATGGCAGCTACACTTTCCATCTTAAAGATCTAAAAAAATTATTAGGGAATGTCCGGCGGGACGGTTTAAAAAGCTTAACGGGCCGCATGTGGCCCCCGGGCCTTAATTTGCCCAGGTCTGTGATAGAGGGATTGGCCACAAAACTTTCCTAAGTCTTGAACTATCCAAAGTATTTCAATGGTCGGAATCTGCATGATATACTAGTTCAGGGGTGGGGAACCTTTTTGACTGAGAGAGCCAAGAAGCCAAATATTTTAAAATGTGTTTCCGTAAGAACCATATAATATATTTTTTTAACACTGAACACAACTAAAGGCGTGCATTTTTAAGTAAAATTTCTAGAGTACAGTAGGTATTTTATTCTTTGTAATAACATTGTTTTTCTGAAGCTAACTGTAAGGGGGCGTGGCCTGCGGGCCTGCAGCGAAGCGGGGTGTTGCCAGGACCGGCCTCGAAATTAGCGAGACCAGCTTGCTAGTAAATAAATACAATTTAAAAAATAGAGGCAGCTCACTGGTAAGTGCTGCTATTTGAGCTATTTTTTAGAACAGGCCATTGGGCGACTCATATGGTCCTTACGGGCGACCTGGTGCCCGCGGGCCCCGCATTGGTGACCCCTGATGTACATGCACAACTTTCCTAGATGCTGCCACAGAAAGACGTCTTTTATGCCACTCCTTCGTTGTCTCTATTTGTCCATCAAATGTTTTATGCTGTACATGAATACACAAAGGTGAGCTTTGTTGATGTTGTTGACCTGTGTGGAGCGCTAATCAGGCATATTTGGTCACTGCATTAATGCAAGCTAATTGATGCTAATATTCTATTTATGCTACCTGTATGTGTTTTAGATATATTTGATGTCATTTTATATGTGGTTTCCATTTGCTTTAACTTGAACACACACATCTTTACCTTAGGCCAATAGTCGGGAACCTTTTTGACTGAGAGAGCCAAGAAGCCAAATATTTTAAAATGTATTTCCGTAAGAGCCATATAATATTTTTTTTAACACTGAACACAACTAAACATGTGAATTTTTAAGTAAGACCAACATTTCTAGAGTATAATAGGTCTCTTATTCTTTGTAATAACATTGTTATTCTGAAGCTAACTGTGGAGGAGCGTGGCCTGCGGGTCTGCAGCGAAGCAGGGTGTTGCCAGGATTGGCCTCAAAATCAGTGACAGGTGCGCAGATGGCCCACCTGGGCCTTGTTCTCAAATCTCCTGCCGCTCTGTTATAAGCAGCAGCCAGGAGGAGAGACGGGGTTGGGGCTGGAGCCAGAGTGCGAGCAAGAACGAAAGAGAAAAAGACAATTGCTGGAAAGCAACTGAGAGACTTATTGAAAAATAAAACAATATTGTACCCCTGAAACAGGCTCTCATGTCGGTGCTTGGGTGAAGAACACCCAGGAGGGCAAGCCCCACACTAACCAATAATAAATAAATAACTTTTTACCATTAACGCAACTTCTTGAACAGGTGCATTGAAAAATGGTTGGATGGATTAAAAATGCACGAGAATGTTTTATATTTTGAACGTTATTTTTAACACTGTGATTACAAGTGGAATTATTCCTTACTTATCGTGTTAAGCAACGTCAGCTCAGATTTATCCGAGAGCCAAATGCAGTCATCAAAAGAGCCACATCTGGCTCTAGGGCAGGGGTAGGGAACCTATGGGTCTCGAGCCAGAAGTGGCTCTTTTGATGACTGCATCTGGCTCTCGGATAAATCCGAGCTGACATTGCTTAACACGATAAGTAATGAATATTTCCACTTGTAATCACAGTGTTAAAAATAACGTTCAAAATATAAAACATTCTCATGCTTTTTTTATGTTCAAGACATTGCATTAATGGTAAGAAGTAATTAATTTATTATTGGTTAGTGTGGGGCTTGCCCTCCTGGGGGTTCTTCAGACCACCAAGAGCCTGTTTTTAGGGTTACACTATTGTTTTATTTTATTTTTCTCTCAGTTGCTTTCCAGCAATTGTCTTTTTCTCTTTCGTCCTCACTCGCGCTCTGGCTCCAGCTCTAACCCTGTCTCTCCTCTTGGCTGCTGCTTATAACAGAGCGACAGGTGATTAGATAACATGGCCCAGGTGGGCCATCTACGCACCTGTCGCTGATTTTGAGGCCGGTCCTGGCAACATCCTGCTTTGCTGCAGGCCCGCAGGCCACGCCCCCTCCACAGTTAGCTTCAGAATAACAATGTTATTACAAAGAATAAGAGACCTATTATACTCTGGAAATGTTGGTCTTACTTAAAAATGCACACGTTTAGTTGTGTTCAGTGTTAAAAAAAAATATATATGGCTCTTAGGGAAATAGGTTCCCTACCCCTGTACTAGTTGCTATGGTCATCTAATTAGTTACTATGGTGATGTAAGTCACAGCAGCTCAGACGAGGCACCAAGCATTTTGGGCGGGGAGCGTTTCCACAGAGTTGTTTTCCAGACCGGTTAGCCTAAAATGCGGGTGTCAGGGACAGATGCGGAAGGGGTGAGTTTTGCAACAAAGTTCTAAAGCTTAATGACTTTTTCATATATATCACATTGTAGGTGGCTTTTTTTTCTTACTCTTTGCGTTCATATTTCGCTATGTTTGTTGCATTTTGCGTGATTGTAAAATATGTCGATTGAGTGTGACATTCGAATGTTGTCAATATTCAGTGTTTTATCGGCCATAGTTAATATTGTAAATCCTACATTCTTTATTTTCATGTACATTCTGGGTGTATATGTCACGTTGGAAACACATTGTGATGCGGGTTTTTGTTCAAGACCATTCGGACTGGAAGTGCAGGTAAGGGCTTGATTTAGTGCAAAACAATAACAACACTGGTACAAAACAGACAGAAATCAACCAAAGAAATATATATGCCGAACGCATGGGACGCTAAGGCTAGTACTTAGCACAGAGACCAGAATTAGATACATCAAGGTGATTGTTGCTTACCGCAAACAAAGGACCAAGACTGACTGACGGGAGAAGGCAGGTTTAAATAAGAACGTAAATACAACACAGGTAAGGGGCAAGTGGCAGGTGAAAACAACGAGTAACTATGGTAACATAGTTACACTGGTAACAGAGGCGTACAAACCGGAACCGAAAGAGTGCAAAACAAACAGAAAACACAAAAAGACTCAAAAACCTAAATCAAAATATGATCGATCCAGGCAGCAGATCATAACAGTATCATTCAGTAAAATTAACAAAAATTCCAATACCGCAAACAAAGGACCAAGACCGACTGACGGGAGAAGGCAGGTTTAAATAAGAACGTAAATACAACACAGGTAAGGGGCAAGTGGCAGGTGAAAACCATGAGTAACTATGGTAACATAGTTACACTGGTAACAGAGGCGAACAAACCGGAACCGAAAGAGTCCAAAACAAACAGAAAACACAAAACACTCAAAAACCTAAATCAAAATATGATCCGGACAGCGGATCATAACAGTATGATTCAGTAAAATTAACAAAAATTCCAATTCCGCAAACAAAGGACCAAGACCGACTGACGGGAGAAGGCAGGCTTAAATAAGAACGTAAATACAACACAGGTGCGCGTAAGGAGCAAGCGGCAGGTGAAAACAACGAGTAACTATGGTAACATAGTTACACTGGTAACAGGCGAACAAACCGGAACCGAAAGAGTCCAAAACAAACAGAAAACACAAAAAGACTCAAAAACCTAAATCAAAATATGATCCGGGCAGCGGATCATAACAGTATCATTCAGTAAAATTCGCAAAAATTCCATTCCGCAAACAAAGGACCAAGACCGACTGACGGGAGAAGGCAGGCTTAAATAAGAACGTAAATACAACACAGGTGTGCGTAAGGAGCAAGCGGCAGGTGAAAACAACGAGTAACTATGGTAACATAGTTACACTGGTAACAGAGGCGTACAAACCGGAACCGAAAGAGTCCAAAACAAACAGAAAACACAAAAAGACTTAAAAAAACTAAATCAAAATATGATCGATCCGGGCAGCGGATCATAACAGTATCATCCAGTAAAATTAACAACAATTTCATTCCGCAAACAAAGGACCAAGACCGACTGACGGAAGAAGGCAGGCTTAAATAAGAACGTAAATACAACACAGGTGCGCATAAGGAGCAAGCGGCAGGTGAAAACAATGAGTAACTACGGTAACATAGTTACACTGGTAACACAGGCGTACAAACCGGAACCAAAAGAGTCCAAAACAAACAGAAAACACAAAAAGACTCAAAAACCTAAATCAAAATATGATCCGGGCAGCGGATCATAACAGTATCATTCAGTAAAATTCGCAAAAATTCCATTCCGCAAACAAAGGACCAAGACCGACTGACAGGAGAAGGCAGGCTTAAATAAGAACGTAAATACAACACAGGTGCGCGTAAGGAGCAAGTGGCAGGTGAAAACAACGAGTAACTATGGTAACATAGTTACACTGGTAACAGAGGCGTACAAACCGGAACCGAAAGAGTCGAAAACAAACAGAAAACACAAAAAGACTCAAAAACCTAAATCAAAATATGATCCGGGCAGCGGATCATAACAGGATCATTCAGTAAAATTAACAAAAATTCCAATTCCGCAAACAAAGGACCAAGACCGACTGACGGGAGAAGGCAGGTTTAAATAAGAACGTAAATACAACACAGGTGTGTGTAAGGAGCAAGCGGCAGGTGAAAACAATGAGTAACTACGGTAACATAGTTACACTGGTAACACAGGCGTACAAACCGGAACCAAAAGAGTCCAAAACAAACAGAAAACACAAAAAGACTCAAAAACCTAAATCAAAATATGATCCGGGCAGCGGATCATAACAGTATCATTCAGTAAAATTCGCAAAAATTCCATTCCGCAAACAAAGGACCAAGACCGACTGACAGGAGAAGGCAGGCTTAAATAAGAACGTAAATACAACACAGGTGCGCGTAAGGAGCAAGTGGCAGGTGAAAACAACGAGTAACTATGGTAACATAGTTACACTGGTAACAGAGGCGTACAAACCGGAACCGAAAGAGTCCAAAACAAACAGAAAACACAAAAAGACTCAAAAACCTAAATCAAAATATGATCCGGGCAGCGGATCATAACAGTATCATTCAGTAAAAAAAAACTAAAATTCCAGTCCGTTTTTTAAGGCCGTCTGTTATAAAGTTTTCAGCGTTCAATCAGACATTATTGTGAGGTTTTGTTTCTAAAAATAGAGGTACCGGCCCCCAGACACATTTATTTCTCAAAATTTGGCCCCTGAGTTAAAATAATTGCCCAGGTCTGCTCTAGCCTGATTTAGCCATCCCTTTACCAATCTTGACGAGTGTTTGGGGTCATAGTCCTGTTGGAACACCCGACTGCGCCCAAGACCCGACCTCCGGGCTGAAGATTTTAGGTAGTCCTGAAGAATCTGGAGGTCATCCTCCTTTTTCATTGTCCCATTTACTCTTTGTAAAGCACCAGTTCCATTGGCAGCAAATAGACAGAACATAATACTACCACCATCATGCTTGACGGTAGGCTTGGTGTTCCTGGGATTAAAGGCTTCACCTTTTTGCGGTATTGTGGCCAAACAGTTCCATTTTTGTTTCATCGGACCACATAACTTTCCTCTAGATTCTAGAGGTGTCAAACTCAAATACAGTGTGGGCCAAAATATAAAACTGAACAAAGCCGCGAGCCAAGGTTACACAAATTAACCTTTTAGGTGGTAGCGTGTATTGTAGTGTCCCGGAAGAGTTAGTGCTGCAAGGGATTCTGGGAATTTGTTCTGTTGTGTTACGGTACGGTACGGATGTTCTCCCGAAATGTGTTTGTCATTCTTGTTTGGTGTGGGTTCACAGTGTGGCACATATTTGTAAGTGTTAAAGTTATTTATACGGCCACGCTCAAGTGTCACCTGTATGGCTGTTGACCAAGTATGCGTTGCATTCACTTATGAGTGTGTATAAGCCGCTTACATTATGAAGCTGTTTGTCTGGAGTATAAGCGGACGTGACGACAGGTTTTAGAGAACGTTAGAGGCAGTGCCTTTAAGGCACGATCCCCAATATTGTTGTCCGGGTGGAAATCGGGAGATATTCGGGAGAATGGTTGCCCAGGGAGATTTTCGGGAGGGGCACTGAACTTCGGAAGTCTCCCGGGAAAATTGGGAGGGTTGGCAAGTATGAGTATTAGCGGTGAATGCGGTGTTAATTTGATATTGCCTCAAGGGCCAAATGAAATTACATGGCGGGCCAAATTTGGCCCGCGGGCCAGAATTTGACACCCATGCTCTAGAACAGGGGTGTCAAACTCAAACACAGAGTGGGCCAAAATTCGAAACGGAACAAAGCAGCGGGCCAAGGTTGAACAAATTAACCTTTTAATAGGGACCCAAACAAGTTTTGCATTAAATATTAAACAAGCAAGGCTTATATAACTTTAGTGACATGCAAAATCCAGTTTCAAATAATAATAATAATAATTAAAAGAAATATCAATGGCATATCAAATAAAATTCAAATAAAAATGTTATGCCTTTTTTTGTATTTTGCAATCTTCTGAGGTAAATATCAATTGTTTTCCATAGGCTAATAATACATTTTAAAATAAAATAACAATAATGAATGAACCAAACATTCAAGCCTTGGAGTAGCAAGAGAAAATGCATGAATACAACGATAATTATTGGTCAGTTTGCTGGAAGTTTCCTGGAAGAGTTAGTGCTGCAAGGGATTCTGGGTATTTATTCTGTTGTGTTACGGTGCGGATGTTCACCCGAAATGTGTTTGTCATTCTTGTTTGGTGTGGGTTCACAGTGTGGCGCATGTTTGTGCTAAAGTTGTTTATACGGCCACCCTCAGTGTGACCTGTATGGCTGTTGACCAAGAATGCCTTGTATTCACTTGTATGTGTGTGTGTGTGTGTGTGTAAAAGCCACAAATATTATGTGACACGCTGTTAGTATGGAGGAAAAGCGGACGTGACGACAGGTTGTAGAGAAGGCTAAAGGCAGTGCCTTAAATGCACGCCCCCAATATAGTTGTCCAGGTGGAAATCGGTAGATATTCGGGAGAATGGTTGCCCCGGGAGATTTTCGGGAGGGGCATTGAACTTCGGGAGTCTATCGGGAAAATTAGGAGGGTTGGCAAGTATGAGTATTAGCGGTTACAGCGTCGGTGCCGCTGTAACACCGGTGGGCCAGCTCTAATGCTAAATTGATATTGCCTCAAGGGCCAAATTAAATTACACAGCGGGCCAGATTTGGCCCACGGGCTAGAGTTTGACACACATGCTCTAGAACAGGGGTCGGGAACCTTTTTGGCTGAGAGAGCCATACAAGCCAAATATTTTTAAAAGTATTTCCGTGAGAGCCATATCTTTTATTTATTTTTTAACACTGAATACAACTAAATGCGTGCATTTTTAAGAAATACCAACATTTTTAGAGTATAATAAGTCTCTTATTCCTTTTAATAACATTGTTATTCTGAGGCTAACCAAAAATAAATAAAATACTCCTTACCATTACCAATACTGACTTCTTGAACAGGTGCGGTAGAAACCGGACGGATGGATGAAAATGCATGAGAAAGTTTTATATTTCTAACGTTATTTTTGACACTGTGATCACCAGCGGAATTATTCATTACTTATCGTGTTAAGCAACGTCAGGTCAGATTTATCTGAGAGCCAGATGCAGTCATCTAAAGAGCCACATCTGGCTCTAGAGCCATAGGTTCCCTACCCCTGCTCTAGAAGGTCTTATCTATGTCCATGTGATGTCAGATGAAACAAAAAATTATCTTTTTGGCCACAATACCAGACAATATGTTTGGAGGAGAAAAGGTGAGGCCTTTAATCCCAGGAACACCACACCTACCGCCAAGCATGGTGGTGGTAGTATTATACTCTGGGCTTGTTTTGCAGCCAATGGAACCGGTGCTTTACAGAGAGTAAATGGGACAATGAAAAAAGGAGGATTTCCTCCAAATTCTTCAGGACAACCTAAAATGATGAAAGAGGTTGGGTCTTGGGCGCAGTCGGGTGTTCCAACAGGACAATAACCCCAGACACATGTCAAAAGTGGTAAAGGAATGACTAAAACAGGATAGAATTAAGGTTTTAGAATGGCCTTTTCCGAAAATCCTGACTTAAAATTGTGGACAATGCTGAAGAAACAAGTCCATGTCAGAAAACCAACTAATTTAGCTGAACTGCACCAATTTTGTCAAGAGTGGTCAAACATTCAAGCAGAAGCTTGTGGATGGCTACCAAAAGTGCCTGATTGCAGTGAAACTTGTATACTTTTGACCCAGCAGATTTGCTCACATTTTCAGTCGACCTGTAATAAATTCATAAAAGAACCAAACTTCATGAACGTTTTTTGTGACCAACATGTGCTCCAATCACTCCATCACCAAAAAATAAAAGTTGTAGAAATTATTGTTAACTCAAGACAGCCATGACATTATGTTCTTGACAAGTGTATGTCAACTTTTGACCACGACTATATGTGGTCCTCAAGTGGTACCTCGGTTTTGCACGACCTACTATGTGTAGGATTTGGTTTTCGCCTAAAATGTTTTTCTAAGAGTTAATGTATCTATGGTGACACAAAAAAAACTAGCCTGTTAATCTGTGGACTTGAGTAGGGACAGGTACCGAATTCGATACTTTTATAGGCACCGACCGAAGTCGGTTGGTACCACCCGGTACCGTCAAATTATAAAATGCCATATTTTAATAATTTTGTTGAATATGATGTACCATCCGGTTGCTGACTTAGCACGGGCACAAGCACTTGGCCAAGAAACAAGCAGTAAATCACTCATGGTGGACTCAGCCAATCCGCTTCTTGGTATTTTTACAATTAGTCATGACGCAAAACAAGAAGGGTCTGAAAACTAAAATTTTTGACATATGCTATCTGGATGCCCATTGACATGCTAAAGATTAGCATTGGATTTCAACACTTCCATATTTGGTAATCACAACCACAAAGCCCAAAACCAATGAAGTTGTCACTTTGTGTAAATCGTAAAAAAACAGAATACACGACGTCCACAGATTCCAAAAACAATTTGAAATGTGGACTCTTCAGACCACAGAACACTTTTCCACTTTGCATCAGTCTATCTTAGATGAATTCAAGCCCAGCGAAGCCGGCGCTGATTCTGGGTGTTGTTGATAAATGGCTTTCGCTTTGCATAGTAGTTTTTGAACTAGCACTTACAGATGTAGCGACAAACTGTAGTTAACAAAATATTAACATTGCTGTATGTATACTTTAGACCCAGCAGATTTGCTCACATTTTCAGTAGACGGTGGTTTTCTGAAGTGTTCCTTAGCCCATGTGGTGATATCCTTTACACACTGCTGTCGGTTTTTGATGCAGTACCGCGTGAGGGATCGAAAGTCAAGGGCGTTCCGCTTCAGTGCAGTCATTTCTCCAGATTCTCTAAATATTACAGACAGCAGATGGTGAAATCCGTAAATTGCGAAATTTTGTTCTTAAACTGTTGGACAATTTGCTCACGCATTTGTTCACAAAGTGCTGACCCTCGCCCCATCCTTGTTTGTGAATGACCGAGCATTTCATGGGAGCTGCTTTTTATACCCAATAACGGCACCCACCTGTTCCCAATTAGACTGTTCACCTGTGAGATGTTCCAAATAAGTGTTTGATGAGCCTTTCTCTGTGTTTTTTGCCACTTGTGCCAGCTTTTTTGAAACATGTTGCAGGCATCAAATTCCAAATGAGCTAATATTTGCAAAAAAAAAAAACATTTAGCAGTTCAAACGTTATGTGGGATTTTCCCAATACGTGTTTGATGAGCATTCCTCAACTTCCTCAGTCTTTTTTGCTACTTGTGCCAGCTTTTTATAAAACATGTTGCAGGCATCAAATTCCAAGTGAGGTAAAGTTGCAAAAAAATAACGTTAACCAGTTCAAATGTTTAGTATTTACAGTTTTCCAAATAAGTGTTTGATGAGCATTCCTCAACTTTCTCAGTCTTTTTTGCTACTTGTGCCAGCTTTTTTTTTTTTTTTTAATGTTGCAGGCATCAAATTCCAAATGAGCTAATATTTGCAAAAAAACAACGTTTAGCAGTTCAAACGTTATGTGGGATTTCTCAATAAGTGTTTGATGAGCATTCCTCAACTTCCTCAGTCTTTTTTGCTACTTGTGCCAGCTTTTTATAAAAACATGTTGCAGGCATCAAATTCCAAATGAGCTAATAGTTGCAAAAAAATAACGTTTACCAATTCAAACGTTAAGTATGTGGGATTTTTCAAATAAGTGTTTGATCGGCATTCCTCAACTTTCTCAGTCATTTTTGCTATTTGTGCCAGCTTTTTTTAGAAAACATGTTGCAGGCATCAAATTCCAAATGAGCTAATATTTGCAAAAAAACAACGTTTAGCAGTTCAAACGTTATGTGGGATTTCCCCAATAAGTGTTTGATGAGCATTCCTCAACTTCCTCAGTCTTTTTTGCTACTTGTGCCAGCTTTTTTTTAAAACATGTTGCAGGAATCAAATTCCAAATGAGTTAATAGTTGCAAAAAAATAACGTTTACCAGTTGAAACGTTAAGTATGTGGGATTTTCCAAATAAGTGTTTGACGGGCATTCCTCAACTTTCTCAGTCTTTTTGGCCACTTGTGCCAGCTTTTTTTTTTTAAACCTGTTGCAGGCATTACCATCTACTTTACTATATATTACACTACAGTACTTTCAATTAAGACAAAAAAATGTAAGAAAACAAGATATTTAAACAACACATTTTGTTATTAATACACTGTAAGTCCAACTCAACGCCAAACAGGAAGTCACCCCTCGCTCTATGATGTCACTACTGGCGGACTCGTTGGTTCTTTGCTAACTAACATCGTTACACCACACGACTCTCTTCTTAATCTTGTGACTACCGGTGTGTATTTCTGGTTTTGTCACCTTCTCCCGGTGCAGAAGAGCGACATGCCAGTGCGGCTTGTTTAAAAGGGATGAACAAAAAGTTGCTTTATTACAAGCGAACGTCATTATACAGGATTGCGATACCTGGAGGAGATCAAGTCAAAAAATGTGTCTCTCCTAACCTAGAGATGTTCATGTGTAAGTGTCTGAAAAACAACTGATTCAAGTCATAACTTAAATGTTGGCTTTGAGCTAGACATGTCGTCTCTTCTCAAGGATAGGGCTATCACTTTTGCATTCTGAAGTCCCAATTAGAGCCTCTTTTCCTACGAGAAGTGATCCGATCCACAGGTGAATATCAAACAGAAGGGCCTTATCTTATCTTGCCGTGCCAGTAACTTGAGGGTTCCAGGTTCGATCCCCTGCTGTTGTTTCCTTGGGCAAGACACTTTACCCACCTGCTCCCAGTGCCACCCACACTGGTTTAAATGTAACTTAGATATTGGGTTTCACTATGTAAAGCGCTTTGAGTCACTAGAGAAAAAGCGCTATATAAATATAATTCACTTCACTTATTATGTGCTCAAACTGAAATGGCGGTTCGATATAAATCTTCACCAGAAGCAAAACATGATATGAGTCGATTAATTCAATTCAGTACGACTACAATTTAAGCCACCCTGGTGCCAGAAAAAGTTGTAAGTACCAAGACTTTGATAACGGCGGTGAGGAACTTTTTTCAAATCGCGAAATAATTTCCAGCCAAGTATAGAGCTTTGTCAGACTTTTAGGGACCGGATTACACGCAAAACCGAGGTACCACTGGACGAGAGAAATAATTGGTTAGGTGAGGACTCAAAAACATTGAACGGCTTGTTCTACAAAACCCAAAACCAGTGAAGTTGTGTAATTTGCAAATAAAAACAAAAATAAAATGATTTGCAAATCATTTTCAACCTATAGTCACTTAAATAGACTGGAAAGAAAATATATTTAATGGTTTTTTTGTGTGCAAATAATCATTAACTTTGAATTTAATGGCAGCAACACATTGCAAAAAAAATTGTCAAAGGTGCTTTTTTACCACTGTGTTACATGGCCTTTCCTTTTAACAACAAACAGTAAATATTTGGGAACTAAACAGATTTTTGAAGCTTTTCAGGTGGAATTATTTCCTATTCTTACTTGATGTTGTTGTTCAACAGTCCGTTGTGGTATTTTAGGCTTCATATTATGCCACACATTTTCAATGGGAGACAGGTCTGGACTACAGGCAGGCCAGTCTAGTACCTGCACTCTTCTACTATGAAGCCATGCTGTTGGCATTGTCTTGCTGAAATAAGCAGGGGCGTCCATGATAACGTTGCTTGTATCGCAACATATGTTGCTCCAAAACCTGTATGGACCATTCAGCATTAATGGTGCCTTCACAGATGTGTAAGTTACCCATGCCTTGGGCACTAATACACATCAACTTTGCTCCTATAACAATATGGATGGTTCTTTTCCTCTTTGTTCCGGAGGACACGACGTCCTACAGTTTCCAAAAACACATTGAAACGTGAACTCGTCAGACCACAGAACACTTTTCCACTTTGCTTCAGTCCATCTTAGATGAGCAAAGTCGGCGGGGTTTCTGGGTGTTGTTGATAAATGGTGTTCGTTTTGCATAGTAGAGTTTTAACTTGCACTTACAGATGTAGCAACAAACTGTAGTTACTGACAGTGGTTTTATGAAGTGTTCTGGAGCCCACGTGGTGATATCCTTTACACACTGATGTCTGTTTTTGATGCAGTACCGCCTGAAAGAACGAAGTTCACGAGCATTCAATGTTGGTTTTCAGCCTTGCTGCTTACGTGGAGGGATTTTTCCAGATTCTCCGAACATTTTGATGATATTACGGACTGTAGATGGAAAAATCCCTAAATTCCTTGCAATAGCTGGTTGAGAAATGTTCTTCTTAAACTGTTTAACAATTTGCTCACACATTTCACAAAGTGGTGACCCTCGCCCCGTCCTTGTTTGTGAATCCCTTACCATTTCATGGAAGTTGCTTTTATACCCAATCACGGCACCCACCTGTCCCCAATTAGCCCGTTCACCTTTGGGATGTTCCAAATAAGTGTTTGATGAGCATCCCTCAACTTTCTCAGGTCTTTTTTGCCACTTGTGCCAGCTTTTTTGAAACATGTTGCAGGCATCAAATTCTAAATGAGCTAATATTTGCAAAAAATAACGTTTACCAGTTCAAACGTGAAGTATGTGGGATTTTACAAATAAGTGTTTGATGTGCATTCTTCAACTATCTCAGTCTTTTCTGCCACTTGTGCCAGCTTTTTTAAAAACATGTTGCAGGCATCACATTCCAAGTGAGCTAAAGTTGCAAAAAAAATAACGTTAACAAGTTGAAATGTTAAGTATGTGGGATTTTCCAAATAAGTGTTTGATGAGCATTCCTCAACTTCCTCAGTCTTTTTTGCTACTTGTGCCAGTTTAAAAAAAAAACATGTTGCAGGCATCAAATTCCAAGTGAGCTAAAGTTGCATAAAAAAATAACGTTAACCAGTTCAAATGTTAAGTATGTGGGATTTTCCAAATAAGTGTTTGATGAGCATTCCTCAACTTCCAAAGTCTTTTTTGCTACTTGTGCCAGCTTTTTTTAATTAAAAACATGTTGCAGGCATCAAATTCCAAGTGAGCTAAAGTTGCAAAAAAAATAACGTTAACCAGTTCAAATGTATGTAAGTATGTGGGATTTTCCAAATAAGTGTTTGATGAGCATTCCTCAACTTCCTCAGTCTTTTTTGCTACTTGTGCCAGCTTTTTTTAAAATTAAAAACATGTTGCAGGCATCAAATTCCAAGTGAGCTAAAGTTGCAAAAAAAATAACGTTAACCAGTTGAAATGTTAAGTATGTGTGATTTTCCAAATAAGTGTTTGATGACCATTCCTCAACTTCCTCAGTCTTTTTTGCTACTTGTGCCAGCTTTAAAAAAAAAAAAAAAACATGTTGCAGGCATCAAATTCCAAGTGAGCTAAAGTTGCAAAAAAAATAACGTTAACCAGTTGAAATGTTAAGTATGTGGGATTTTCCAAATAAGTGTTTGATGAGCATTCCTCAACTTCCTCAGTCTTTTTTGGTACTTGTGCCAGCTTTTTTTTTTAAACATGTTGCAGGCATCAAATTCCAAGTGAGCTAAAGTTGCAAAAAAAAATAACGTTAACCAGTTGAAATGTTAAGTATGTGGGATTTTCCAAATAAGTGTTTGATGAGCATTCCTCAACTTCCTCAGTCTTTTTTGCTACTTGTGCCAGCTTTTTTTTGGAAACATGTTGCAGGCATCAAATTCCAAGTGAGCTAAAGTTGCAAAAAAAAATAACGTTAACCAGTTGAAATGTTAAGTATGTGGGATTTTCCAAATAAGTGTTTGATGAGCATTCCTCAACTTCCTCAGTCTTTTTTGCTACTTGTGCCAGCTTTTTTTAGAATTAAAAACATGTTGCAGGCATCAAATTCCAAGTGAGCTAAAGTTGCAAAAAAAAACGTTAACCAGTTCAAATGTTAAGTATGTGTGATTTTCCAAATAAGCGTTTGATGAGCATTCCTCAACTTCCTCAGTCTTTTTTGCTACTTGTGCCAGCTTTTAAAAAAAAAAAAACATGTTGCAGGCATCAAATTCCAAGTGAGCTAAAGTTGCAAAAAAAATAACGTTAACCAGTTGAAATGTTAAGTATGTGGGATTTTCCAAATAAGTGTTTGATGAGCATTCCTCAACTTTCTCAGTCTTTTTTGCTACTTGTGCCAGGTTTAAAAAAAACAAAAAAAAAACATGTGGGGCGGTTTAGCTCGGTTGGTAGAGCGGCCGTGCCAGCAACTTGAGGGTTGCCGGTTCGATTCCCGCTTCCGCCATCCTAGTCAATGCCGTTGTGTCCTTGGGCAAGACACTTTACCCACCTGCTCCCAGTGCCACCCACACTGGTTTAAATGTAACTTAGATATTGGGTTTCACTATGTAAAGCGCTTTGAGTCACTCGAGAAAAGCGCTAAATAAATATAATTCACTTCACTTCACTTCACATGTTGCAGGCATCAAATTCCAAGTGAGCTAAAGTTGCAAAAAAAATAACGTTAACCAGTTCAAATGTTAAGTATGTGGGATTTTCCAAATAAGTGTTTGATGACCAATCCTCAACTTCCTCAGTCTTTTTTGCTACTTGTGCCAGCTTAAAAAAAAAAAAAAAAACACGTTGCAGGCATCAAATTCCAAGTGAGCTAAAGTTGCAAAAAAAATAACGTTAACCAGTTCAAATGTTAAGTATGTGGGATTTTCCAAATAAGTGTTTGATGAGCATTCCTCAACTTCCTCAGTCTTTTTTGCTACTTGTGCCAGCTTTTTTAAATTAAAAACATGTTGCAGGCATCAAATTCCAAGTGAGCTAAAGTTGCAAAAAAAATAACGTTAACCAGTTGAAATGTTAAGTATGTGGGATTTTCCAAATAAGTGTTTGATGAGCATTCCTCAACTTCCTCAGTCTTTTTTGCTACTTGTGCCAGCTTTAAAAAAAAAAAAAAAACATGTTGCAGGTATCAAATTCCAAGTGAGCTAAAGTTGCAAAAAAAAATAACGTTAACCAGTTGAAATGTTAAGTATGTGGGATTTTCCAAATAAGTGTTTGATGAGCATTCCTCAACTTCCTCAGTCTTTTTTGCTACTTGTGCCAGCTTTTTTTAAAAATTAAAAACATGTTGCAGGTATCACATTCCAAGTGAGCTAAAGTTGCAAAAAAAATAACGTTAACCAGTTCAAATGTTAAGTATGTGGGATTTTCCAAATAAGTGTTTGATGACCAATCCTCAACTTCCACAGTCTTTTTTGCTACTTGTGCCAGCTTTAAAAAAAAAAAAAAAAAAATGTTGCAGGCATCAAATTCCAAGTGAGCTAAAGTTGCAAAAAAAATAACGTTACCCAGTTCAAATGTTAAGTATGTGTGATTTTCCAAATAAGTGTTTGATGAGCATTCCTCAACTTCCTCAGTCTTTTTTGCTACTTGTGCCATCTTTTTTTAAAAAACATGTTGCAGGCATCAAATTCCAAATGAGCTAATATTTGTAAAAAATAACGTTTACCAGTTCAAACATTAACTGTGTAGAGTTTTCCAAATAAGTGTTTGATGAGCTTTCCTCAACTTTCTCGGTCTTTTTTGCCACTTGAGCCAGCTTTTTTTGAAACATGTTGCAGGCATCAAATTCCAAATGAGCTAATAATTGCAAAAAAAATGACAATTTTCCAGTTTAAACGTTAAGTATCTTGTCTTTGCAGTCTAT